>NC_068321.1:22969875-23272375 GCF_025860055.1 Xyrauchen texanus | reverse complement strand
ATATTAAACAATTACATTTTGAAGCCAGGGCTCTGGAATGAAAGAATAATAATATCATAGAAATTATGATGTTATGCTTTAATGGGACTGGGACCAAATATTGCAGTTTTAATGGGTTTCAATGGGGGACATTTTTGTCCTGAAGTTCCTGAGTGTAACTATTTTATGTTAAATATCAAAATTCCCCCAAAAATACACACATTTGGCAAAATGTATGCCGTTGGCATTCACACAGCCAAAATGATAGAAAAAACAAAAATGAAAAATACAAAAATGTCCCTAAGGTCGGACAAAGGTTAAGATAAAACATTGTATCAAGACCAGATGTTGATTTCAGTGTTAAGTTGGAAGGTATTAGTACATATATATATATATATATATATATATATATATATATATATATATATATATATATATACATATATATATATAAAAAATCAACAACAGCTATATATCTTAGAAAAATCTGGTCCCTCAGCTAAAAGTATTTGGATTTCACAATTTCAAAATGTTAATTGGGATGAAACTTAGATGATATTGTCTGACCAATGAGATTCGTGTGATCTCCGGGGATCTCGTTTAAGATTGTTCACAGAATTGAATCTGTTAAACAGATAATTGCAAGATTTAGGAAAGACACTGATTTAAAAATGAGCTTTTTGTTACATTGAAATTGAAAGCATTGTACACCTTATCTTTTTTTGACTATCTATACACCTATATAGCCTTATGTATTTTGTAGCCTACTCTGTCGATATACCCTTTTGAATGTTTTTGTATTTACGTTTACTTTTATTGCTCTTCGTTGCTCCCAATTAGATTGTTTTGTTGTCATGTTGTACTGTTTAAAGCAATAAAAATGGAAGCTTGCCAAATGGAGGCTGCCGTCTTTGCGCATGGGCACTCGTCCCGGGATCGGGTGTCACGTGACAGATCACTCGTCAATGGGAATAGTTAGGGGAAAATATAAATCAATTTCACGCTTTTAAGAGCCATTCAAAATCAATCCGTCAACAAACATCTCCACCGTTATACTCCTTTTTAGATCTTCAAATAATAATAATAATTTTGGGGCTTCACCAAAAGAGCATACTATTATAACAAAGGCCATCCTTTGTGATATCAAAACGTCTGAAAGGAGTGCAACTTTCTAAATCCATGTCTTTAAACAATACCGTTTCACTAAAAGGAATTTATATTACTGATAATAAGTTTAACAATCGTTTTGTATCTTCTTAATAGAAGGTTTATTCCAGCATCTTCCTTTCAATTGATGGCATTATTTGATATTAATTGGATTCTAGTCTGATCTCTTCCCCACAAATATTTATTAAATAATAAGATTAAAGAAGTAACGTTTAAAATATTGCACAAATGTTATCCTTGTAATAGTAAACTTTCAAAATATATTCAAACTGGAGAAAAAAGAAGAGACGACTGAAAGAAGAGACGACTGAAAATTGTTTTGGTGAATGTGTTATGTACTCACCTCTCAGAAAAACAAACATTAATATATATCTATTAATACTTTAAATATAATCTTTTTCTACCATAACATAAACCCTCAGATTCAGTATATTTTAATTGTATTTATTATTCAGGGAAAATCCTTTATAAATAAATGCACATTTTTTCACAGTTTTTATTATTATTATTTTATTTTTTAGTAGATCATGATTCCTGTCGGGCACAAAAAAAATCCTTAAAACGTCAACAACTACTAACATTATACAACCGTATGTAATTGTTTCTCTCTGGCCTTTTTTTTTTCCTTCTTCTTCTTTTTTCTGTTATGTGATTCTTGCCATCATCTGTCATATTAAACGGTTTTGTCATTAATAAAAAAAAATATATAAATAAAACATCTGCACCGTCCAATCATAAAACAGTTCCTCTTGTGCTGTTGTCCAATCAGAAGCCAGCAGCGGTCGCTTCTCCTGTCACTGTGACATATGAGTATGCGCCGGAAGTGTGGCGGAGCAATCGCTCGGCATGACTTTCTTTCAGGAGCTGCTGAATCGATTCGATTTAATGCTATTTTTAGAGGCATAACAGCGGATTTATCGCATGCCAGGACCCCACAGCTGCTCTTCGGTCCACTGGACGGTGAAACAGAGTACATTGCGAGCTTACTGTGTTGAAAACGTTGTCTAAGAGGTCAAATGTAGTGTCAAACACTTGTAATGTAGAGGAGAGCACATGAGAATTAGATTACATAAGGAAAGGGAGGGGCACAACATGAGCTGTTTTGTGTGTTGGGGTTTGTTTTGTAATGCGCATGTGTGATAGACTTCACAGACTGTCATATTTGCTTCTTCACCATGAAAAGGTCACACCGACTTTAATCAGGCGAGTTGGAGCAAAGACAAACATTCACTCTGTGTGTGTGTGTGTGTGTGTGTGTGTGTGTGTGTGTGTGTGTGTGTGTGTGTGTGTGTGTGTGTGTGTGTGTGTGTGTGTAAGCTGAATAAAAGATGAAACACTGCAAAAGGAGTCGTTTGGAAGGTGATCTGATCTAGTGTCTGTCACTGGCTATTTATGTCAGTTTAATGACAAATGACTAGAGTTGCATCATCAAGATAGTGTTTCACCTAAGAAAGGGAAATTCTGGATTTTAACCTACTCTCGCAACTCTGGAGTGCATTTTTATGACATAATCAGGAGTCACGTGCATGACCCTTGATCTCTACCTACAACACTGTAACAACAAGATCATCTGCTCTTCTGAAGCAAAAAAAAAAAATGCAACTCATTTTGAATATTTTGCTTTTGTCTCTTCAGGTTGTACGGGCGAGGAGCATCGTGTTTGTGAGTGATCTGTTGTGAGGTCATCGGCGGTAATGATGCAACAGAAACGAAACATTAAGATCATCGAATGGGAGGATCTGGACAAGAGGAAGTTCTACTCGCTGGGCATTTTCATGACCATGACCACACGGGCAACGCTCTACCCATTCACCCTTATCCGTACCAGACTGCAGGTCCAGAAAGGGAAGTCTCTCTATAACGGCACCTTCGACGCCTTCTGTAAGATCCTGAAAGCCGAGGGTGTACGTGGACTCTATCGAGGGTTCATGGTTAACACGTTCACCCTGATCTCGGGTCAGGCCTACATCACTACATACGAGTTGGTGAGGAAATACGTGTCCTGTTACTCCTCCAATAACACGGTGAAGTCTCTGGTGGCGGGCGGATCGGCATCACTGGTGGCCCAGAGCATCACGGTGCCCATCGATGTGGTGTCCCAGCAGCTGATGGTACAGGGTCAGGGGTGTCATCTCACCCGGTTTAAGCTTAAGCCCAAGAGGGTGATGGACACGTCAAAACACAAAGTAACATTCGGTCAGACCAGAGACATTGTGGTTCAGATTTTTCACGCAGATGGATTTCATGGTTTTTATCGTGGGTATGTGGCGTCACTACTCACCTACATACCAAACAGCGCCATCTGGTGGCCCTTTTATCATTTTTATGCAGGTAAAGAAACACTTCACTTCCACAGTTAGAGGTGCACTCAGTGATTCCTGAGAAACACTGTTGATATTGAACTCAACTGCCAAAACAAATACACCCATCCCTTCAGTGCTCCTTTGAAGCTCCAACCCCCAAAATCATGCATGCAAATTCATTCCTTTTACCTCTTGGAGGTCTCTCCACAATGGAAAAGCCTTGCCGATGTTGACACGGCACCTAGCCCTCGACTTATCATATTCCTTCTTTTTTAGTTTGTTCGTCTGACCTTTTTCTTTTGGTCTGTTTCTCAGCCATTGGAGTTTAGAAAGTTGCCGTCGCTCTTCTAATGAATTTCCCTCTCCCTCTCGCTCTGCCCACAACCCCCATCCTGTGCATGTGCAAGCACCACCCCCTGTTGCTGATTGGCTGGAGTAGTGTTGTGTGGATCGGTCTGATCAACTTTGTTTTTGTCCCATTTACTGAGCCAGGGCTGTGTACAAATACTAGATTTTTTTTTTTCAGTCCACACAAAGAACGAACAGCTAGCAGACTGAGAGGAGATATTTGCAGAATTTGACAATAAGTGTATTTGATTAGAATTATTGAGTGCACCTTTAATGGCCAAGTGTGCCTTAGTTTTCTGTGTACTGGTACGTCTTGCCCGCCTCTCTGCATACACATGCTGTTGACTGCTAAAAGAGTAGCGTTGTGCACTTGCATCGAATATGACCATCTGGACTCACAATCAAAAGAGTATACTTTGAAATACTGAGCGCTCCAATGTGCACGAAATATAATGGCATGTGGAAAATAAATTGTACTCTAGCCTTTAGCACCTTTTCCTAACAAGACGTTTTATTGATTTGGCTTGCACCACCCATATTGAAATCTCATTGACTCAAAATTGTGCTCCATATAGCAATCTATTAAAGGGATAGTGTACCCAAAAATGTTTATTCTCTCATCATTTACTTCCCCTCATGCCATCCCAGATGTGTGACTGTCTTCTGCTGAACACAGGAAAATATTTCTCAGCTCTGTAGGTCCATACAGCGCAAGTGAAGGGTGGCCAGAACGTTGATGCTCCAAAAAGCATGTAAAGGCAGCAAAAAAGTAATCCATATGACTCCAGTGGTTTAATCCATGTCTTCAGAAGCTAAATGATAGGTGTGGGTGAGAAACATATAAATATTGAAGTCCTTTTTTTTTTATTTTATTTTTTTATCAATCTCCACTTACTACCAGCCCTCTTACACCGTGTCCTAACCAGTCACGACGCACGACGAGCTACAGGGCTTTCTATTTTTTAAATGGTTTCTGTTTCTGCGATGTCACATCAGGCCGCCCAGTCAACAAATGATGTCTAAAATGATTCTTATTACAGTGTATTAAAGTCATCATCTCACTAGCCAGTTCAGAACAGCTTAACTGGCCGAGGGTGTCTCACACCTACCGAATGTTGTGCTTGAGGTCTTGTTCTGTTTAAGCGGAGCTCTGTCTCACACACACACACACCGGTTCAAAATGGTAGTGAGGAGACATCCCAGCTCATTCCAACGTTTTTCTGCTTCCCTGTTACGTGGAGATCGGCAAAATAACAACAGGTGTACCTCGTGAACATAAACAAACGCAACAGACTGAATAATCATCATTAAGTAACTTTTCCCTGTTTATGCGTGTGATTTGTGTATTTGTTCCCCTTGGGCTTGCCATGGAAAGTGCTACGGAGCTTCAGTGAGAGAATTTGTTGCATTCAATAAAGCACTGTTCTGTCTGTGATTGCTCTGATTTTTACATTTTATTGTCAATAATCCTCATTTGAATTTTGTGGTGTGAATCTTATCTCGTCGCATCTGGTTAGGACGAGGTTTTATGTGCTTTCAGGAGAAGTCTTTTGTTTTTTTGGCAATATGAATTCTTTGCCATATCTGGGCTGTTTGTGCAATTATGATTTATTTATTTTTCTTCCCTATATCCCTCCCTTTGGTGGCGATATGCACAAAGAATTCAAATCGCAAAAAACACATAACTCTCGTAAGCGTGCACAGAAGTGGTGGTCAAAAGAGAATTTATAGCTATCATATAGCTTCTGAAGACCTGGATTAAACCACTGGAGACATATGGACATATCTGAATAATTATCTTTTTCCTCCCATTTTGACTACTGAACAAACAAGTTTGATTTATTTATCAGTTTTAGGCAAAGTCATTTCTTCATGATATTTTGACTGTCCTGTGTCGTTTTCTACATAGATGAAAGGATGTACCGGCATGCATATCCTATATCTTCATATTTAAGTATATTTGCCTGTTACAGCTTTATCAGATTTAATTTAAAACACTTTTTATGTCTCAACCCATAAAAACATGAACTGTTTAAAAGTGAACATGTTCTAAATGGCTGTGAATTTGAGACATCTTTGCCCTAAATAACAAGATGCTTGGTTGGTTGTTCCATACTGGGTAGCTCTGCCCCTGTTGAAATTCTTATTGGTCCAAAATATTGGTCCCACTTCACATAGCTGTATGGTAAACCTTGGCTATGTTGTTTTTGTGTGGCATTTTTACTTTCGGTGAGTAAAATAAAAATCACGTAACATTTGTGTTCCGTGGTGTACAGGAGAAATTGTTCTTCATTCATAGTATTTATTAAGTCTGTTTAAAATCCTGTGAATTTCAGATGTATTCAATATCTAGATGTATTATGATTGGTGAATGTTGGACCTCAATCTAAGAGCTGACGTAATGTTTATATGCATAGAAATGTGTTTGGAAATCATGTGTTTCATCATAAACTTGATTACTCTGTAAACATAAAACTCATGGAATTGAGATTTGTCTGTTTTCAGAGCAGCTCTTCAGGCTGGCCCCTGCTGACTGCCCGCACTTGATCCTGCAGGCTGTGGCCGGACCGATGGCTGCAGCTACAGCCTCAACACTGACCAACCCCATGGATGTGGTCAGAGCCAGAGTACAGGTAACACATTCACTTCTAACCTTTCTCAGACCCCCTTAAGGTGATTAATATAGAAGTATCTTTGTGAGTTAATACAGTGTGTGTTTGCAGGTTGAAGGTCGTTCGTCTGTTATCGAGACGTTTAAGCAGCTCCTGGCTGAAGAGGGCGCGTGGGGTCTCACCAAGGGTCTGTCTGCTCGCATTATTTCCTCTATGCCCACCTCCGTCATGATCGTCATTGGTTACGAGACTCTGAAGAGACTCAGTCTGCGGCCTGAACTAGTGGACACCAGACACTGGTGAAAAAACACACGGACTCGCCCAAACCAGGCGTTGGATCGCTATACCTCAGCCTAGTTCCATGGGCCCCTCGTCCCATGCGTCTGACCTTTTAAACGGATGCCTTTTAGTTATTTTCATGAGTTTTATGAGGACCAGGCAATATTTGACAGATGCTAAGGTGATCAAGTGTGAAATGTTCTTTCTTTTCTGCCATTTTTTGAGGATTTTGTATAATCTGTTCACGTTAACGTTTTGTGTGTGGCCTGAGCTAGATTATTTGTAATGTAACAACATGTAACTCATGTGTAATTCTTTCTATTCACCTGGTGTGGGCTTATCAGAGATTTTGAAGTGAAAATGGTGAATCTCATGATGTGTTATACCCTCCGACTCACAGGAAGTGAAAGACTTTCAAGGTTTCCACGATCAGTTAAATTTGTATTGTGAATATACATTTTATAGTTATGAAAATTTGGCTAGAAACGGCTCTTTGAGTGCAATCTCTTTTTAAAGGAAAAGATAAATCTTAATTCAGTACTCACAAGAGACTGGACAAGACATGGAACTTCATGAGCTACACCGACTGATGGAAACTTCTTTGGGTGGTCATGTTTTGTCTGTTTTTAATATGCCTTGTATTAACCTTTAAAAAAAAACAGTGTTTGGGGGCCAAAGCTATTATAGATGAAATATTTTAAAAAATTTAGTCGTATGTTTCAGAAGAAGGCCGTGATTGGTTTTTGCCTCAAATGTGTAAAAGATTATTTTCGAAGTGTCTAATTTGAGTCTTTGTCACAATTGTGAGTGCATTAAATGAACTGCACAAGAATAAAACTGATTGGATTCATTTTTTGCTTGCGTAGAACAAGGGCGTAAATTGCTTTTGTGTGGGCCAGAATAAATATGGATGGGCCAAATTTTTTGCCCCAAATTTGTTTTCTCCAAATTTTCCTTGGCAACAGAAAGGTGGCACATTCAAACAGTTTTTTCACACTTTCAGAAAGTAGAATTTATGCATTTTTCATTATTTATATATATATATATATATATATATATTAGGGCTGTCGATTTAACGCGTTAATTCTGTGCGATTAATTGTGTTAAAAATTACGTTAAAAAATTAACGATTGTAATAAGGAAGATTCCTGAGAAATGCCAGCTTGTAGTACCACCTGTTTACTCCAGAGGGCAGTAAGTGGAACATCAGCTGTATGAGCAACGAGCAGTTTATACAGTGAAGAAAACATTAACAACGCTTCAGCAGCAACAACACAAACATGCGTTACGTTCATGCGTTCAAACACATGAAGTGCAAATTTGAACTAAGGGATCTCAAGATGTGTTCTAAGTATTAAACTATATTTAACTTGAAACAAGTGACGTAAAAATTATGTTTATGACGCAACGCATCCGAGACACTACACAAGTATGTCTGACGCAGGTGTACATTGACGGGCTCTTAAACAAGCCCTCATAATAAATCTCCAACTGATTGACAAATTCACTTTTGTAATGGATTGCTGTGAACTGTATGCCAATGATTGACTTATGGTCAATAATATGGTAGTAAACAATACATTGTATTCTAAAGCCGTTTTGTACTGTCTTATCAATGATTAACTCTTCTGCCACAAGAATGAAGAACATTTTGTATACTTTCTAGAAAAGTGGCACATTCAAACAGTTCTTTCACACTTTCAGAAAGCAGAATTTATGCATTTTTTTTTTTTTACTATTTTATAAATATATATTTGAAGTAAAAAAAAAAAAAAACTAATATTCTGGGTGGTCCTGTGTGTATCCCACTGGTATATGGGCCCTGATTTAATGTTAGAATCCTCTTAATAGTGAATGTCATTCATGCTATGTATAAAAAGTGCAAAGAACGCTTTATAGTGAGCTGTTGTTTATTATGAGCTTATATAACTTTACCTCCTATTTTTTGGGGATGGAAAAAATAAGTCAGGAATCGACTCTTGTAATCGTACCATCAATTCCAAAACCAGGAATCGGAACGAATTCCAAAATTTCTGGAATCGAACAGCCCTACATTTTTGAGTGTTAAAACGGGATGAAGGAAGGGTGCAACTATATTTATATTTACACACATGTGAAACGGTATGTTTTATTTTATATTACGTTTACTACGTAAATCAAACGTACAACTATTTTAATCACATTTAAGCCTCTAAAAAATTTAGGGGGAATTTTTTTTTTTTTAAAAGTACAACTGAAATTTCATATAAAGTTGAACTTGCATGTGTAATAACACGAGCTGTCACTGTTTGAAATTTCATATCAACTACACATTTTAACACAAATTATTAAGTTGAAACCTAAAAATTAAGCAGAATTTCACGTATAACAATTAAACGCTTGTATTATGAACAAGTTCAGTGTGAAAACTTATAAAACAAAATGGGCTTGCAAACTCTTGCACTTAACTGTATACATAGTTTGTGAAAATGTATATTATATACATTAGCTTTTTTATGTACAAATTACATGTAGCCTATTCTATCCATATAATGTAATATTGCATGTGTAATTATGAAACATTGATTACAGCCCCTTTAAATTGCAGATTATAATTCATACAGTATTTGGTATCACATGTCTGCTAAAAGACCATTAAAAAAGCTCAAAGCCAGCCAAACCAAAAATAATTTGTATAACCTTGTATTAAAGTGGAGGAGCATTAACAGCCGGAGGCCTGTAGAGGGCAGAACAGTGAACTATATGACTGGTGTTTGCACACTGTACACAATGCAGATATCACAGCAGAGAGCAAACTTCTTTAGAAAACAAAAACATTTATTTGTATATCCATATACAGATGTTGAAGTTGGCAATGACACCATGAAATAAAAAATCGACATTTCTAAGGTCTTGAGTGGGTGTGGTCTTGGCCTGCTGGATAAAATTCCTAATGAGTTCTCAATTGGACGTGTCTCTGGGAGATTCACATGAGATTCACATGGGACAGTCGTAAATATGGATGGCTCTGTCGTCACCCGATGAGACGATCTTTGAGCCGGTGGGGTTGTATTTCACACTCCAAACCTACACACACACACACAATATGTTTGAAATCACATGATGCATACCCCCACAAAAACAAATTGAATGCATAATAAAGTGTAAGCTGAAAAACAAAATGAGACAGACAGATGTGGACAGACAGGTGACTCACTTGGTCCTGATGATCAAAGAACGTATTCACACACGATCTGCTGCTGGTGTCCCAAACTTTAACACTCTTATCAGATGAGCTGAATAACAAATAAAGGATAAACAACAGATCATATATATTCTGCACAAGACAAAAGGATATCAAGACTTTGAAACAAACCTGGATACAAAGTGTGTGTTGTCAGGTGAGAAAGCCACGCTCAGCACCCACGACCCGTGACCGCTGAGAGTCCCGGCCAGATTAGCCTGCTGCCTGTAACACGAACACACAATAGCAGACTTTTAAAGAGACTCATGTGTATTTGGAAGTGAATGACACATGTTGAAGGGAGAAAAATTGGCATTGATTCAGCTGACGTTCTCAGACCAAACGTACACATCATAAATCTTGATGTAGCCATCGTCTGATGCTGTAACCAGTAGCTGAGAGTCTGGAGAGAAAGTCAGAGATCTGATGGGCATAGCATGACCTGGAAAGAGAGACAGCATTTGATTTTTCCTACACACAACAGGCTAATCCAACAACTACCATTCAACGTTCTTTCCAGCCATACATGATTGAGGGATGAGATGAGTGAAATATGCAGGAAGACGGCGAGGAAAAATGTAGTCGCTCTGTGAAGGGAGTTGAAATTTACGACTCTGGAGGACCAAACGTTTCAATTATTTCCACCGGAGTCACAAACCCTACAGTCACTTTAATCCATCGAGCAGATTGCATCAGAACCAGACTAATGAACAGAATGTCTACAGAACAGACCCTCTCTTTTAATAGAGAAACTAAAGATGGCTTGAATCATGTGGGAGAAGATTTTCACCTTCCAACGTGTGCAGGAGTTTCCCAGTCGCAATATCAAAGATATTAATGATTCCATCTATAGCACCGCTGGCTAAGTACTTTCCATCTGGACTCTAGAGAGAGATCAGGGTCAAGGAAAATCTTTTCGTGAGACAAATCATCATTAGAGAATACAACATTTAAGATTGATGATATAACATTACCACAGCAAACACTGACTCTATTCATCACCTGCTTTTTAATATAGAGATATTTTAAAAACAGTCCCCTCCCGTTTTATCACTCAAAACTTATAATAGATAAATATTTGGATAAATACTGCTGCTACTAAAACTATGTTCTCTGTAGGACCATACAACGCAAGTGAATGGTGGTTAGAACTTTGAAGCTCCAAAAAGCACATCAAGGCAGCATAAAGGTAATCCTTATAATCCAGTGGTTAAATCATTGTCTTTAGAAGCAATATGATAGGTGTGGTTGAAAAGAAGAACAATATTTCAAGTCTTTCGCAAATTGCTGATGATGCTGATGGCTTTTAATGATGCAGCATTAATTAAAATATTTTATGTTTTTTTAATGTTAACAATCTTACATAAGCGATGCTGAGAATGAATTTCCCTCTGGTGTCTAGCGAGTGCTCCTTTTTCCCGCTCTCCACGCCGAAGATGTTAACCTTCCCGAGATGGCTGCCGGTGGCGATGTATTTAGAGTCCGGGGAAAAGGCCACCGTCCAGGCATCAACTAAATACAGTAAGGAAAGAGTTTATCAGATCATGAAATCTTCCTACATTACCCTCATGCATTAAGACAGGACTGTGAAAATTCACAGGCCAGACATTACATTTGTGAACCCACCTGGGCCTGCATCCATGGACTTGATCTGTTTGCCCGTCTCCATGTCCCACAGGCGAATGTGAGCATCCAGAGAGCTGGAGGCGACAATCGCCCCATTTTGACTGATGTCCACCGAGACTATGCCCAATTGGTGACCCTCCAGGTTCCACTGCAGCTCCAGTTTTTCGTCCGACCTGCGAGCCATCACAAGATGAGAGGTATGTTCGGAATGGCATGCTATAAACTATATTTAAAAATGTAGTATGCAGCATGAATGCTGTGGGAAGAATGCAATATTTTGGTATGCACGGAAAAATAGTGATGTTATGCCATGTGACATCTAAGCTTAAAATATGTATCATTGCATACTGCATACTATTTCACATACTATTTTTGATAAACAGCTTGGAGTATACAATATATACTGTGCTGTACACTAGCATTCCATTCACTTGACTTCATATAACAAGAATAGGCATACAGATGATAAAATACTCACATATAAAAGACACACATTGTCATTAACAGTTGATGAAAATGATAAAAATAATAATAATATTTAAAAGGACAACTTTTTTGCACTGAAATGTTCATTTACTGTGTTTTGAACGTGATTTACCATTTCCACACTTTCACCAGATCATCCAGAGAGCCGGTGATGATGGTCTCTGATCCATCTTTCTCACTGCGGCCCCATGCCGCTGTCCAGATGGCATCCTCATGAGCTGTAGAAATACAGAAAATCATTGACCGTCTCAAAACCTATAGAGCTGCCTACCTTGAAAACCTTTATAGGCATCATAGGCATATTCAAGCGTGCAATTTGTGTTTCAAAACCTTGTGAGCTGCCTATGATGGCCAAAAATGCTGTCTATGTAGGCAGCTCACTAGGTTTTGGCAAATAGTGCATGTAAGTGTGTGTGTATGTACTCACCATGCTCTTGCTTGAAGAGTACACTGTACTGAAAACAGATCACATTAAATAATTATGTTAGAATAATGTGAATAAGAGGAACTCTGCAGGTGTGTGTTCATATTTGAGGTGAACTCACTTGTGTGCTCATAGTCTTTGTTTCCAAGCCTGTTTGTGATGGGAAATAAGCTCCGACGAGTTTATAAACGCGTGTATTACGTGAAAAAGTTCAGCTCATGCGTTCATGAGTTTATAAACTCTTTTATACACAGCTGCTATCTTAGCATAGCATATGCACAGATAAATTGTTTCTGTAGGTCTAGAGAGCCACGTCCTGAAAAGATTTTTATTGCATCCGCGATTACGTCAGAATGTTGTTTAAGATTTGTTACGATCAGCAGCGGACAGTAAACGCAGATTAAGTATTAAATAACTTCATAAACAATAATAAACACGCACCGAGATTGACTAGAGAGCCGCCATGACACCTGTGTACAGAGCACTATGGGAACAGACGCCTGACTCCACCCCCTGTGATTCTTTTTTAATGACTCCGCCCCCATGTGATTCTTTTTCAAAGACCCCGCCCCACCTGTGATACTTTTTCAATTACCCCGCCCTTCTGTGATTCTTTTTAATGACCCCGCCCCTTCTGTGATTCTTTTTTAATGACCCTGCCCCTTCTGTGATTCTTTTTCAATGACTCCAACCCCTTGTGATTCTTTATAATGACCCCGCCCTTCTTGTGATTCTTTTTCAATGACCCCACCTCTTCTGTGATTCTTTTTCAATGACTCTGACCCTCCTGTGATTCTTTTTCAATGACTCCACCCATCTGTGATTCTTTTTCAATGACTCCGCCCCTCCTGTGATTCTTTTTCGATGACTCCGCCCCTCCTGTGATTCTTTTTTTAATGACCCTGCCCCTTCTGTGATTCTTTTTCAATGACTCCAACCCCTTGTGATTCTTTATAATGACCCCGCCCTTCTGTGATACTTTTTCAATGACCCCACCTCTTCTGTGATTCTTTTTCAATGACTCTGCCCTTCTGTGAGTCTTTTTCAATGACTCCGCCCCTCCTGTGATTCTTCTTCAATGACTCTGCCCTTCTGTGATTCTTTTTCATTGACTCTGCCCCTTCTGTGATTCTTTTTCAATGACTCAGCCCCTCCTGTGATTCTTTTTCAATGACCCCACCTCTTCTGTGATTCTTTTTCAATGACCCCGCCCCATGTGTGATTCTTTTTCAATGACCCCGCCCCTTCTGGGATTCTTTTTCAATGACTCTGCCCCATGTGTGATTCTTTTTCAATGACCCCGCCCCTTCTGTGATTCTTTTTCAATGACCCCACTTCTTCTGTGATTCTTTTTCAATGACTCCAACCCCTTGTGATTCTTTATAATGACCCCGCCCTTCTGTGATTCTTTTTCAATTACCCCACCTCTTCTGTGATTCTTTTTCAATGACCCCACCTCTTCTGTGATTCTTTTTCAATGACCCCACCCCTTCTGTGATTCTTTTTCAATGACTCCACCCCATCTGTATATGGAAGCCCATTTCTGCCACATAGAAAAAAAAGTGCTTTGGTAAGTCATAATTTTGAGACAAATAGTAATAATTATGAGAAAGGAAAGTTATAATTATGAGATAAAAAATTACAATTTTTTATAAAAAATTCACCTCATAATTATGATTTAGTATTTCATAATTAATAATTGTTTTGCTATTTCAAGGGCTTTATTAGCATGATTGTTTTGCATATATTTCAAATTTTTTATTTTTAAAAATTAAATAAATGATCATAATTATGAGATAAAAAGATGTTATTATGAGAAAAAAAAATTCATAACTGTGAGAAAGAAATGTCTAAATTATGAGATGCTGTCATGTGAGATACTAAATCATAATTTTGAGATAAAAAATTCTACATTTTTAGATTAAAAGTCAAAATGATGGGATAAAAAGTCAAAATGTCGATATAAAAGACACCTCATAATAACGATTTAGTAGCGTCTCATAATTCTGACATTTTATCTCATAATATGGACTTACCAAAGCACTTTTTTGTGGCAGAAATAGGCTTTCATATCTGTGATTCTCGATGACGCCGTTCTGATTTCATATTTTGCCATTTCAAGCACTTTATTAGCACGATTGATTTGCATTTAATATTGTCAATTATTTGTATTATTATTAATAATAATATACAAAGATAAATCTAAAATACTAGTAATTTCATTTTATTAACCATACAATAAAAAATACAATCTGAAATAAAAGATAAATAAAAAATTATAATAAATAACTAAAGTTTATAATTAAAATAAAACAAGGCAATAAAATAAACATTAACCAAGACATTAGTGAGCAGTAAAAATATTGGATTGCTTCTAGACATACACAGATGAGTAGTGAATTTAGTAAACTAAGCAGTGATTGGTTGGTCCTAGTTTCCCGTCCTATCTCTCAACTGTTTAGTTCGCAAAATTAGCATGACAAATATTTCTACATTTGTATTGCCAAAGCGTTTGCAGCTTAACTGCGTACAATGCATATATCCAATATAAGTAATTTCTCTCTTTATCCATCACTGTGTACCAGAATATGGATGCATTTTGCATATCTAAATATCTTCTAACTAACAGACTTAAATGATTTTACTCAGATTTTTGTTTCAATTTGATGTTACCTTCATAATTGAAAACAATTCTCTCTGCTGCCACTGTGAATAGAAAAGCACAATAGAAAAGGAGATTACATTTAAAGTCAAATCAGAGTTCGACAGAAGGGAGTCCATATGTGATGTGGGATTTTAGCCCTTTTATGTCTCGAGCAGTGAGAGTATCTCAGCTGATGCCCTTTGAGGTGCAATGTGCCTCTCAGAGGGAATTCAGTATTGACTGACCTAGATCTGACAGAGCCAGAGAAAGTCAGGGAAAGAATGTGGTGCTTTATGGTTTCGATGAATGAAATACTGTCTGTTTTATGGCTCGTAACTGCTCATACTGTCTTTAAATCAGCAGGACATTTCATTAAACCAACTGATTGTTAGAAATATTGGTGATTTTGCAGAAAAGCCATTTGAACCCCAAACCACAAAAATAACTACCCAGACAGCCTTACAATAGGTATTGTGGAAGTATCATGGTACAGTGATAGTATCAGATGGAAATATCATAGTACGTTGATATATACCATGGAACTGTTTGATATCAATGGCATTTACATATTTACACCAAGGTACCTTTAAAAAAACAATATCACCATGGTGCATGTTTAAAAAACATGGTATTACCATGTAAATAGAGTGATATTACCATGGTACAATTATGCAGGTGTCCCAATCCCCTTTATTCAATATCAGAACAAAAGAAAACTGATCATTTTTGTATAAAAATGACCATTAAAAATGTCCAATTTTCTCCACAAATAAAACTCAAGTTTCAAATATATTAGTCATACTTGACCTCAAACCACAGGACAAAATTAAGTTAGTCGTTGTACATTCATGCAGCATTAAATCCTGAAACCAAATCATCTGTTTGTCATCAGTGTAAAGGCAGGTGGTTAATGTGCTTTCCCTAGTTTTTTTCCTGCTTTTAATTGCTTTTGGCCCATCTAGAGCTTAAACTCAGTAAGGACACTCAACAAAATTTACAGTCGGCGTTTAGAGATAATTAGCGCTTAATGTTCTCATGTCGTTGTGCTTCCTGTAGTACCAGTCCATTTTCTCCACAAAACAGCTCCTCATTTTCCCTCATATACCATTTCTGTAAATAAAACAAGATAAACAAGCTGTTTGTCTGAAAAATACACTGTACTAAAACCTTTTAGCGTGCCTTCTGAAAACCAGTTAGCGTTTAAGGGGTTGTGGAGTTCGTTTGTGTCTGTCTTTGAAAAGAAAAACTCAGCGTGTGGCGTCTCCACAGCCTCTTGAAGGTTCTCAGACAGCAACTGAAAAATGATGGCTCCTGGTTTTTCATGGTTTAATACACTTTGATAAATGTCACTACAGAGAGCAATGAGCTAGGCAGCCTTTTCAGGGCCACTGGAGTGTTTATCTCAGGAAACTGTGTTTATGTTCAAGCACATTTGAGAGCAGGGGACTTTAGAATTGAAATAGAAAACCTAAAGCTTGTGTCTAAAGCTAATTAAATCCTTGAACATAGAACATTTTGTCATGTTCGAGGACTGTAGCTGTGCTTTTTGTGCAGGATTGGTCAGACTATGATGCTTTTGAAGTGGAATTTTGAGAGGTCATATTGGCTTTCTGGAATACTTGACTCTAATTGGTCAAATGCGTCATTCTGCGGTCAGATATTTTTGTATAATGACCGTTAAACTGTAAAATTGACCGTTGTCACCAGCAAACATTTACTATGTATCCCCATAGTGCCACTTGGCTGCACCATTATATTACTGATTGCCGCTGGACTGTTTTCTGGTTCTGAAACAAACAATTCAACATCCAGTTTAAGTGTTAGTTGGAGTAAAAATGAGTTCATGCTCAACTTGTGCTGTTGCTGACTGTCATTAAAACTTGAAGTAGTTCATGATATTTAATGTAAACTCTGGAAATCGCTTCAGCCAGTCAGGTAAGGCACTGTTAAATGATGATCATCGTGACTCTGTAAAACATCAGCACTACACTATATAGCTCTTTGACTGAACTTGTTTCAAATGAGTTTGCTGAACTTAAAAATACTTTATCTTAACACAAAAACGTTGTGTAAAAAAGAAACTAGTTGAATGGGTAAACCCAACAAAATTAGACGTGTCAATGTAACTCAAATTGATTTACAATTTAATTTATTTTGAACTAACTAGAGAAAGTTAATGTTAGCATGCTAAAGGCTAAAGGCACAGGCTGGTTAGAAGCACTACAGAGTGTAGTTTAGTAACTATGCTATGGTTAGCACAGCAATTGCTGAACGAAGCAAATAATCAATTTATTGTGCGGCATATGTATACACTGGCAGCCTAAAGTTTGGAATAATGTACAGGTTTTGCCGTTTTGGAAGGAAATTGGTAATTAATTGGTAATAAAGTGGCATTATAGTCTATATATATCGACTATAATGGCACTATATTCAGGACATTACTGATTTAAAAAAATAGCTTCATCACTATTTGAAAAAAGTCATTTTTGATCAAATCTAGACAGCAGCATCACTCCAACACATTATCCTTGAGTAATCATGCTAAATTGATCATTTGGTACTAGAAAATAACTTGCCATTATATCAAACACAGTTGAAAGCTATTTGATTAGTTAAATGAAGATTAACATTGTCTTTCTGTTTGTTTTGGAGTTGCCACAGTGTGCAGTAGACTGGCATGTCTTAAGGTCAATATTAGGTCAAAAATGGCAAAAATGAAACAGCTTCAAGAAAACTCATCAGCCAATCATTGTTTTGAGGAATGAAGGTTATACAATGCTTGAAAACTGGCTCTAACAAGGACAGAAAGAGATGTGGAAGGTCAGATGTTCAACTAAACAAGAGGATAAGTACATCAGAGTCTCTAGTTTGAGAAATAGACACCTCACATGTCCTCAGCTGACAGCTTCATTGAATTCTACCCGTTATTATGAATTCTACAGTAAAGCGAAGACTCAGGGGTGCAGATCTTATGGGAAGAATTGCAAGAAATGGTTAGAGTGGGCAAAGAAACACAGATATTTTGCAACAGATAATTGGAAAAGAGTGTTATGGATCTAAACCCCATTGAACTTTTGTGGGATCAGCTAGACTGTAAGATGTGTGTGAGAAGTGCTCGACAAGACAGACACATCTACGGCAAGAGCTACAGGAAGTGTGGGGTGAAAGGTCACCTGAGTATCTGGACAAACTGACAGTTGGAATAACAAGGATCTGCAAAGCTGTCATTGCTGCACGTGGAGGATTTTTGATGAGAACTCTGAAGTAGTTTAAGAAGTTCTGAATTGATTTTTCTTAATTGTAATAGTACTTTTTCACGTTATTAATGTCCTGACTATACATTGTAATCGGCTGAATGCCACTTTGGTGAATAAAAGTGCCAATTTCTTTCCATAAGAGCAAAATCGAATACATTATTCCAAAATTTTGGCCGCCAATGTATCTGTTCTCAAGCAATGAAATCAAGTTGTAACAAAATGTTCTAAAGTTGTGTTCCTTTAGTTCATTTTAATCAAGCAAAAACAGTTTTTTGAGTGATACTGAGCAACATGTTTTTTTTTTATCCGTTATGATTCGTTGAATACATCCACGTTCAGGAAAAAGGTGGATCGATTTGCTAGTTTCATGTCTCTCACATCAATCTGTGGCCTTTGTACAGTCAGCCAGTCAATGTTGTAAAATACATATTAATATTCATAGAGGTTATTGAATTATTATTTTGCAACGTGATCGACCGCAGATGATCTCTTATATGTTTGCCATATACCCATCTGTTTGCAAGAAATGTATAAGGATCAGTGAACAATAAAACGACTTCCTTAACCCTCGTATTATGCTGCCAGTCAGTTTGACACATTTCTATTTTCGAGCCATGTGAAACACTATTGAACCTATCTTTTTTTCTTGATGTTTTGTGACTTTTCCTCATTCATGGCCATGAACATGCATTCAATGTGAGGACACACAGATGTGTTGTGGAAAGTCTGCATAGAATTTATATACAATGATGATGTTTGTGGGTCATAGTGACCCACACACTTTCATGTTCAAAGACAGCTGTACAGACCCAAAATAAAAATATAAATTCTTTGATATATGTTGTTATGTTGGTTATTTACTACTCTGTGAAGGCAAAAGGGAGATTTTCCAAACTGGTTTAAAATATGGCATATCAATTTGGACAGCCTGTGATTCCAAATGGACTATGCATATTTACACAGGCAAGCCACCAGATGGAGCACCTGAGATAACATTGAAATGAGTAAAGTGCTACAAGGTCATTGCATTTACCTGTTACAACTTTTTTACATCCTATCTTCTTGGTGTTGAGCTACAGAAACCAAAGCTGACCATGATCGGATAAATAAATAAATAAATAAATAAATAAATAAATAAATAAACAAGCCTGAGCTTCCCAGCAAGCTTCTGAATATGCAGGGCAGAACTGCATCCCTCAAAATTAGCTTTCTCTGAAACGGCAACTGTTGTTTCATACTGCCCAAAGCAAGAATGTTCTTGTGATGAGTGCAATGCACAAAGATGCATCACTGAGTGCAAGAGGGGACCTGAAGCCAGAAATCATCCTGGACTATAATTCCACCAAAGGAGTTGACAATTTAGACAAAGTCACATCAGCCTATAGCTGCCAGCGCAAGACGGGCCCTTGATGGCTTTTTATAACATTTTAGATGTGTCTGCCTATGATGACTTCGTCCTGTGGAGTGAAATCAATCCAAACTGGAATGAGGGCAAATTGTACAAATGTCGGCTTTTTGTGGAGGCACCCCCATCCACCTCAATCACAGTGGCTGCAGCTGTTGTTGCATCAGTTCAAGCAGGCATATCCAGCCCCACAGAAAATCAAGAAGTGGATACAGGTGTTGGGAAAAAGCTAAAAAGATATGAGGTGTGCGGGGGGCCTCGAGACTACAGTAAAACCAGCCCAACATGTGCAGGAAATACATCTGCAGAAGGCACAAACTTACTTGTGCCCATCCTGTCTAAAGTAATTGCTTACATTAACAAAATGAGCCTGCTATACAGAAAATAAGAGGATTTAGGGAACATAAAAATCAATTTCACTCAGCAATATTTTGCAATTTGTGAAATTGTGAATGATAAAATCTGAATGATGAATGATTTTTGTTAAATACATCATATGATCTCATTTTTAATTTTATTTGTAATGTGTGACAAGTTTTAAAATTTAAGGTTTACTGTTTTTACCTGATTCTTTGTTGTTTTTCATAATGTGATTTTTGGTGAATTGTATTGAATACAATTAGGGTAAATTTGACCCCGACCATAAAGATTGTACCCATTTTTTAATGGGAATACGAGGGTTAAAAACAACAGATATTGTTATATATTTAAGTGTGACCAGTTCTTATAGAGTTAAAGGCGCTATAAGCGATTTCAGCAGTTGTACTTCCACGAGACTGAGCCGTTAGCCACGCCACCTATTTCCAAATCTCCAAACTGCCTTTATGTGCTATTGAAATTTTCCTGCTTCCCACTTCTGAAGAGGTAATTACGAGTATGTCGTGTTCACGTGCTTTGTTGTCAGAAAGAACAGGAAAAATGGATGCCGCCAGGTTCATTCATACATATTTCTTGAGCAACTTTTATTTCGACACCATAATATGTATCACTCAGTTAGCTTGCTGATGATAATGGGATTTTGGTAGAATACAAGCAATTTTTATGGTGTAAAAATGTACAATATGCATCAAATGTTACCAATAAAGTAATATGACCAAAACGGCAAGCGCTAACAATTAGCTGTATTTAGAAAAGTCATTCACTACAGAAATTGTATTTTCCTCCGCCATGTTGAAAGTTTAGGACTCCTCCTATCTCGGCAACTCAGGTAGCATCTAGAATTCCGAGTTTCCAACTTTGATGTGTCATTCACGTGCTTGGAACTCATAATTACGATATTTACGAGTCCACTTGAAGGGGACATTAGATACCAAAATGAGTTTATTGAGAGCAGAAATGGTTGTTAAAAACAACAGTAGTAAAATAGCGCCCTCAAATGACAACTGTTATGAGCAACATGGCATAAAAATGCATTATGACTCAATAAATCCCACTACTACAAGAGTTTTGTTTACAGAGTCCAGTGATTAAATCTCTCAGGGCACTTATTTCATTAATATCTTTGAGGGAGCAGGAAAATTTTTTTGCAAACATTTCCATTAAAAAAATAGCTTACAGCACCTTTAAACTGTATGTTAGATTTCTACATTGGTAGCTGTTAACATGGACATGAGGCGTAACCTAGATTTTTAGAGGCTGTAATACCCCCTCCATTTCTGTCAGGATTTTCCAAAATTTTTAATCACTTTGAACTTTATTGCAGCTTATTTCAGTAGTCTGACAAATGAACAGTGGTGTGACAAATTCATTTTCAAAAGTACAATAATTTTATATGACATCTCTCATTTAACATGAGGTCATTCAATTATACAAGAGTTAAAATATTTGGTTTAAAGTAGTTTTAAATTAAATAAAAATGTAAAGCAAACCAACCTAATAATAGTGTGATATTGCAAAATCCTACGAAATCGCACAAGCTAGCTAGTACACAAACGTGCAACTTTTAATCCCCTAGATTTTTTTTTTACTAACCAACAAATGTTCTTAGGATTTGTCCTGTTTAACCCCTTACCACACCCCGCCAGAGTTTTAGCACATATAAGTTAAATTACATTTACCCAGCAGGGGTGGTACCTCTTAAAAGATTTTGCCTTAACGGCATCTGACCATCTTAAATATGGGACAAATTTGCATCCTGTATTGATTTGAAACAGGACGCATAATTTCATCTTTGTATATGGGATGATACCATATTTTACGGGCTGGTTGGCAACCCTAAACTCAAACCTAAACCTAACCATACAGCCTGAACCCTTACCCAAACTCTAGACCTACCCATGATTAAGAAAAATCACTGTTGTGTTTCACAGAAGAAAGAGAAACATCTGTGTTCTGAAGGAGCATTCTTACTAGAGAAACATTAGTGTCTGGTTTGTGGCTGATGCTGGAACAGGTTGTTGGATGCAGCAGTCTAAAGAGTGAGACAGCAGCACTGCCAGTGGGCGGAAGAGAGAGAGAGAGAGAGAGAGAGTATTAAGGCGAGAGGGGAGGGACAGGGTGAGCAAGAGACACAAGAGACAGTAAGGCAACAGACGACCACAAAGAGAGGAGAGAGAAAGAGTAGATAAGGAGAACAAGTGTAGCAAGGGACCAGAGAAGAGAGAGAAAGAGAGAGAGCAGGACAATCCGAAGATCAAGATGCCTCCTAACTTCGCCGGTACCTGGAAAATGAAGAGCAGCGAGAATTTTGATGAACTTCTGAAAGCTCTTGGTAAAATTTCTGTCTGTCTGATCCATCCGTGTAGCTGTAATCTTTGAGCATCATCTTCGACATCCATGATTGTCTCGTTTCAAGACGTTCATGTAAGAACGGAATGGGCTGGAAACATCTTGGAGAAGATTGTCAGATGTTTCAGGCTACATTTGGGTCTATAATATGAGAGTGCATGTTATTTCACATTCATCAGATTAAGTCTGGAGCCTGCAGGACTATCTGTTAAATGTGGGTCACTAAACAGATAAAGCTGGCAATTCTGTAGATGCACAGAAGTGTGTGTATTTTAAACACAAGCGATTTGTTAGATTTAAACAACGCTTCTATATGGGAACTGTTGGGAAAGAAAACATGGTAGCCTGGAGCTAAACTCTGGGCGTGAATGTGAGACAAATTGTATTGTTCAGAAGTTGCTCTTTCATTGATCAGGAGATGTTTCATTTAGGAATCAACTTTATCTGTGATGTTTTTCCTAAAATTCCTTTGGAGGAATGAAAATAGACACACATGAGAAAATTGTTAATATACAGTAAGAGTACAGAGTGCTAATTTGATTATAAATGTTGAGTTAATATTGAAATCTCTGAGTGTTGATGGCAGACTTTGGTCTATTGGAGATTCTCAGCACAGATAGAGGAGAGAGATTATATGAGAGATTCGTTTAGGGGTATTCTCAGGAGAGGCATATGAGAAGTCAGAGACTTAAGTCTCCATATAATCTAATTTCTGTCTCGGAGAAACATTTGAGACATTAAATTATCTCCTTTTAAATTTGTCTTTCCACTTGGGAAGATAAACTGAGCAAATACAGCTTTTGTCAGTGAGATTTAGGATTCAAATTTTGCATGATGCAAAGAAGTTAGATAACTGTGGATGTTTTTTAGGTTGCAAAGCTGTTAATGTGGTAAATTCTTACCGTTTTTTCCATCGAGCGTAGCTGACTTTCTCTAAATTGGGTACCAGGATGAGGTTTAGGGAAGCAAGACAGGAGAGAAGAGAAAAAAAAGAAGGAAGAAACTCACATAAAATGATTTTTAGCTGCCAGCTTGTCTTACCGTAAAAACGGTGCTGTGTTCCAAACCAGAGGAAAAAAGAAATCTAAATTAAATATCTAACTTCTCAAACACTCCCAAAATTCCTTAGATTCATCTTGAGGGATCATGAAGCATTTGTGGAGTTTTGCATGGCAACTTTTCTGAGGACTTTATAATTTACGAGAACATCAAACCTTGAATTATGTGAAATTAGAATCAAGGGTAAAACAATAGGCCAGACAGAACATTCAGCTTAGAAATACTCCAAATGAAAGCTATTTAATTTACTCGTGAACGCATTCGCCGTCTCTTATTATTATTATTACGACTTTGGTAATTGGTAGTTAGACACTATGGCAATTTAGGAACATGTTAGCATGTCATAAAATTGCAGACCTTTTGTTGTACACCGTTTATGTTTGCATGCAAGTGTTAACATCAAGTAAATTACCGTAAAATTCACAACTACTTTTTGATACATTCTGTGCTCCTCCAGGTGTGAACGCTATGCTTCGGAAAGTGGCCGGTGCTGCTGCAGCCAAACCCCACGTGGAGATCCGACAGGATGGTGAGCAGTTCTACATCAAGACCTCGACCACTGTACGCACCACTGAAATCAACTTCCGCGTTGGAGAGGAGTTTAACGAGGAGACGGTGGATGGCAGGAAATGTAAGGTGAGACATGCTTGTTTCAAAAATAATCCTCAGACCCAAACCAACGAGGGAACGCTGTTCATTTAAACATCTTAATATCAGACACATTAATCCTGCATATCTAATTAACACAGCATCAAGAATATGCTGAAGTCAGTCAGTAATATACCACATATTTGATATGTAAGGACGGTGATGGAAACCAAAGCAGAGGTCCAGAATTACAAAGATAGATTGTAAAAGCAAGACACCATCCTGGTTGAGCTTCATAACAAGCAGTTAAGCCCTTAGAAACCATACAGATCCATGACCTCAGAAGCAAGTAGAAATGCCATTAAAAATCATGAAATTGATAACAAGTGATAATATATAAATATTAAAGAAAGACCTGCCATGAGCTTGAAGGTTGTTATGCAATGGTATTTACCTCTGCAGAAGCTAAATGTTAGTGTTATTTCAATTCAAATTAGAAAATGGTTTAATTGCCAAATTCCCAGGGATGTAGGCTACATTACCTAAAATCCTGAAGCGCTATCCACCAACCATGGAAATGGGAATCGTGGCAGTCTCTACAGTGGGGAGTTTTTTACAGGCTAGCAGAAGCTAACAGGGTAATATTAGCTGGCTTACTTACCTAATGCTGCGCTTAAAATACAGTGGTGGTGTTTTCTGCTAGAAAAAATCATCCCTACACATCATCCAATAATTTACTCCCACATTTATATGTGATTTTCACCAATTCCTCACGCTAGCAGAGGATAATAGGATAATGTTAGCTAGCAGCCTACCTAAATTTACGACGAAAAGCTAACAGGGTAATATTAGCTGGCTTACTTACCTAATGCTGCGCTTAAAATACAGTGCTGGTGTTTTCTGATAATATATATATATATATATACATACACTGATGAGCCAAAGCATTATGACCACTCACAGGTGAGGTAAATAACATTAATCATCTCATAACAAGGCCACATGTCAATGCCTGAGTAGATTAGAGCAATCCGTTCTCCTAGTGAATGCAGGAGAAATGGGCAGGATTAAAGACCTGAGCGACTCTGACCAGGGCCAAATTGTTATGGCTGGATGGCTGGGTCAGAGCATCTATGAATTGGCAAGGCTTGTGGGGTGCTCCCGGTTAGCAGTGGTGATTAACCACTGACAGTGGTCCGAGGAGGGACAATCCACAAACCGGCGACAGGGTGTTGGGCACCTAATCAATGCGCAAGGGCAATGTAGGCTATCCCTTCGGAATACTGTGGCACAAATCTCAGAAAAACAATGGTTACGGGAGGAATGTGTCTCAGCACACAGTGCATCGCACCCTGCTGCTCCAGTCAGAGTGCCCAAGATTACCCCTCTCCACGATTCAAAGTGCCTACAATGGACACACGAGCGTCAGAACTTGACCTTTGAGCAGTGGAAGAGAGTTCAAGATGTTGCCCTGGCCTCCAAATTCCCCAGATCTCAATCAGATTGAAAAGTTACATTTTCTTTTATTTTATTCAGTTTTCAAATGCTGTGATTCAGCTTGGAGCTGGTTGGTTTGGTTTAAAGCTTAGAACTTTATAGAGATAAATTATATATTAGGTAT
Source organism: Xyrauchen texanus (assembly GCF_025860055.1). NCBI lineage: Eukaryota > Metazoa > Chordata > Actinopteri > Cypriniformes > Catostomidae > Xyrauchen > Xyrauchen texanus. The sequence continues at coordinate 23,246,627 of NC_068321.1, read as the reverse complement.
AGACATGTATATGGAGGCCTATGGAGAAAATGAATGTGACAAATACTTACGGAACACTGACATTCACTGTTGAGTGTGTTTAGCTTTGGTTTTGTACATTTGCTGCTGCCTGTAACTGAATAAAATTCTCTGATTCTCTAACTCTGATTTCAGAAGATACATGCACAGACACATCTATGTAGATTTACATTAGCTCACAGTTACAAAGCATCACCTTGCATCTATCAGGACAAATTAGCCACTAACGAGCATCAATTTCCTCAGCAAGAGTTTGTTCATCTTCTCTAATTTCCTTTGAGATGAATCTTAATCTCTTGATATCGTTCTTAATCGTGTTTTCAGATGCTTTGCGGAGGTGCGGTTTTTTGTTGCTGGCGCTAGGAGTCGAATCCACCCTGTAACCTGAACAGATCTAGTGATCCTTGCTGTGATCTTCAACGAAAGCCATTCTACACAATAAAATATGGAACCTCTCCCATAAAACTGAGAAACAAAACCCTTATATTTTTTCCAGTGACCTTAACAACCACCGTGTTACTGAGTGAAATGATAGTGTCATCAAACTGGGAGAAATCTAAACCTTCAGACTGCAGAGCTCAGCAGAGGGTCATTTCTGATGGGGTTTTTTTGGACATGAAAGTCGAGAGTTTTGGGGGTAAAACACAAATGAATGTGCTAGACAAGGGCAGGAGGGTTGCTAAATAAAATCGGCATGGATTGTAATTTGAGAATGTCAAATTATCAATGAGCGATGGGATAAGTGACAAAAGCTCTTCCGTGTAAATCAGAGTTTTTGTCCTAACCAGCTGCGACCCCAATAAGTGGTGGCGGCGATGACAACAGACGAGGACATTTTTTTTATTGCATTATATTGAGTATTGTGAACTCTTATTGGCCAAATCTTTCTCCAATGTGACACGGCTGTATTATGGACAAATAAATAGCTTTTCACCGGAAACTTGTCACGTCGCATCTGGTTTGGACATGGTTTGAGGTGTATAGGTCACCTCCTCACTAACACATTTTGGTTTGAAAATGCATTGATTTTGCTACATTTAAGCCTTTCATCCACACTGGAATGGCTTTATCCTCAAACGAAAATGGAGACTTCCAATAACACTCCATCTTACTGCATATTTTGGAAAACAATAAACATTGGGAAACTAAAAACGGAGAAGTGTGGATGTGGCCATAGTCTTAAAACCTCGCAAGCTAACAGCATTCTTGGGCATCATCACTGTTTTTGAATAACCAAATGCGCCTATACAGTGGCCAAAAATGGGATTTGGGTTTGAAACACAGCTAGAATCTTTTAATGTCAGGTCTTAAAAAGAAAGATACTCGTTCAAAGACGATTAATTTCTCACGGAAGTGGCTTTTTTCCTAATAGAGAACGACAGAGAAAAATAATGAAAGGACGGTTGTATAGACAGAGATTGACCTCATTTTGTTTTGGAACAGACAGTAATGGGAGGGGGATTATTTTGGAGTCTTACAGCCCCTGAGACGTGGTACTGTCTGTCTCAAACAGTGTGTGTGTGTGTGTGTGTGTGTGGTGACTTCTTAACATGCGCCTTTAAGACATAACTATGCTTTTGGCACCAAAATTGTTCAAAAAATGTTAAAGATAAATGGATAAACTCCTTTAGGGGATGTTCTAAAAATTATGAATGGTTTATAAAGACACTAAATAATTTCTTTATTCTTTTCTAAAATGCCAAATATGTAGAGTAACACCCGGTCTAAACTAGATGCATCCGATGATGTGATGGGCTGGGTATGATGTGATGGGCTGGGTACCTCCTGGCACCTTACGATACGATATATATACAGTAGGCTATTGCAATACACAAGTCACGATTCGACATGTTGCGATACATCACAATATCATAATTTGATTCGATAACAAATTCGTTCCAATTTCAATTCCAATGGATTTGGATATATCAGTTATATACTGATGTCTGATGAAGAGCATGTAGCTCGAAACATCAAGTTTTTGTCTCTTGGTGAGCTCATTAAATTAAAGGGTCTGTAAGCGATTTCTTTCATGGAAAGATATGTGAAAAATGTTCCTACTGTTCCTAAGTGTCGTGAGATATCTCATCGGTCTCTATGACAGTACTAGACTATGTAAACAGCAAACAAAAATGTGTCTGCGGGCCGCGTCAATGATGCTTTCTGCCTGTTTATCATTTTGTGCATTCTCATAGTATTGTAGTTTCAGCAAATTATTGAGCCTCAATGCTATTTTTATGCCATGTTGCTCATAACAGTTGTCAGTTGAGGGCGCTATTTTGCTGCTGTTTTTTCTCAGCTATATCCTTCTCTCTCTGTACGATGTCGATCTCAAAAGCTCATTTAGTATCTTTGGAGTGTGGTGTTTTTCAAAGAGGGGGTATGGCTATTCCAACAGCTCAGTTTCGGAAATTCTTGAACTGCCTAAATCGCTTACTGCTCCTTTAATTTGGAAGTAACACGCTGCAATGGACACTTCCAGTGTAGACAGCGTCATTGATAAGAATGGTAAAAATATGCATTTGATGCACCGCATCTCGTAGACAGGATGTTAGGGTTTAGCTAGGGTTAGTAGTGTGTAAGTCAGGTCTCAGTGGGGGCCAAATGTCAATAACGGCAACATTGAAACCGACATTTTGGATGAAACGAGAATAAAACTAAATTTTGTCTTAATTAAAATCGAATTATGCAAAAAGGTTTCCTTAAAGTTTAGGTTTTGGAGTAGGTGTAAAATTAGGATATAGAAATGATAGTTAACTTAATGTCAAACAATAGAATTCAATTGAAAATCATTACTTTGATTTGTATTGTTACGAGTCAGGTTTTGCCTACATTGTGGGGACCAGCCAATGGTCTCTACAGCTAATAAAACAGCTAATAAAACATATTAAATAATGTCTTGATGTGCCTAAAAAAACGTAAACTGTTGGTGTGAGGGTTAGGGTTAGGTTTAGGGGCAGTGTTATGGTTTGGGAATAGAATATTTTTAGCTCAGTATAAAAGCAATAGTAGTCAATGGTAAGTTCCCTCCATGATAGAAAAGAAAATGTGGGTGTGTGAGACAGTATGTGCACTGTCACACTGTGCGCATTATTACTGAGAGCAATACATCAGATCCCCGCCGGCCAAACTCACACCCAATATGCACTGCGATATGAAAAGAAGAACACTCCCATATAATGCATCAAGTGTGTGATTGCAATGTGAACAGCTTTGTTGTCTCTGATTGGTGACATGTAATTCCACTTGTTGTCTAAAAAGATAGTTCCAACTCTGAAATATGATGCGATGAGCCAATATGAAGTAAAATAGCCGATATACACACACCTGTGACCATGTGACCAACCTGCATCTCAGAATAGTATTCTGAGATGATATTCTTATCACTACAATTGTACAGAGCGGTTATCTGAGTTACCGTAGACTTTGTCAGTTCCAACCAGCCTGGCCATTCTTTGGTGGCTTCTCTCATCAACAAGATGTTTCTACCCACAGAACTGCCGTTCACTGGATGTTTTTTTGTTTTTGGCACCATTCGGAATAAATTCTAGAGACTGTTGTGTGTGAAAATCCCAGGAGATCATCAGTTACAGAAATACTCAATCCAGCCCGTCTGGCACCAACAACCATGCATGAGATTATGAGAACCACGTTTGGCTGACTATAATCAGCCAATCGTGTGGCAACAACAACAACTTACATTAATATAGCGCTTTTCTAGGCACTCAAAGCGCTTTATATAGTATAGGGGGAATCTCCTCAACCACCACCAGTGTGCAGCATCCACCTGGATGATGCGACGGCAGCCATAGTGCGCCAGAACGCACACCACACACCAGCTATTGGTGGAGAGGAGATGGTAGAGTGATGTAGCCAATTCAGGGATGGAGATTATAAGGAGGTCATGATAGATAGGGGCCAATGGGGGGAATTTGGCTAGGACACCAGGGTTAAACCCCTACTCTTTTACGAGAAGTGCCCTAGGGATTTTTAATGACCACAGAGAGTCAGGACCTCGGTTTAACGTCCCATCCGAAAGACGGTGGCAGCAGTGCAGTGGATAAAATCATGCATATATGGGTCATGAGCTTCAGTTAATGTTCACATCAACCATCAGAATGGGGAAAAAATGTGATCTCAGTAATTTGGATCATGGCATGATTGTTGGTGCCAGACGAGCTGGTTTGAGTATTTCTGCAAAAATGTCGCGACAGTGTTTTTTTTTTGGCAGTGTAGGCTAATAACTAAATTCAGTGAAAAGACAGGAGACTCAGGTCACGTCCACACTAATATGTTTTCATTTGAAAACGCATTGATTTTGCAATGTTTGCAGCTCTCATTCACACTAGAACAGCATTTTCCTCCACCGAAAACAGACATTTGAAAACGCTTTCCATAACTGCATACTGCAAAATAATGACGTTAGGAAATATAGTGGAGTTTTCAAACGAAAACAGATTAGTGTGGCTGTGGCCTCAAAGTAATCCAGTCATTTTTTTAGGCCGGTTGCTATAGCGACAGACTGCTCACCTGCCACAGGGCAGAAGGCAGACTCAATGATCGTCAACGAGAGAAAATGAAACGGCGAGAAATGATGGGTGGCAAAACAATGCCATAGCTAATCGACTCCTAGAGCTTTTGTTTTTGGGTTTGGTGTGTATGTTGCTCTGATTCATTTCAAAAGAGAGATTTTATAATTTAGTTGCTTTCACACACGGCAAGAAACTGCAGAGAGACAAAATAAAGAATAGCTATACTGTGGGGACAAATGTGTGTCTCCATGAAGTGAGCTAATTCTGACAAAACGTCCCTTTGGGGACATCCTCAAATGGAAAAACGATTTATAAAATGCAAATGCTGTTCTTTTAGGTGTAGGGTTAGCGTTCGGTTTACTCTATAGTTATTATAATTAGCTGTAAATTAAAACAATAGAAGCTATAGTATGTCTTTATTTAGATGGCCAAGTATGCGTGTGTGTGTGTGTGTGTCACTGTCGTCAAGAGTTTTTGTTAGTCTAAGCGAGACGAATGAGTGTGTCAGGACGCTGTACACAGTCTCATTTTCAAGGGATTTCAGATCAAGCTGCATAAATGAGTTTAAACACGACACTGGAGGCCAGAGAGAGAGAAACCAAGAAAAGAGAGATGAATGCTGTCTGATTGCTGATGCTGTATCACTGCAGTTGTCTAATATTTTTTATCTATGTTGTTAAACACACACACACACACACACACGTTGGTGTAGCTATTATTATGAGGACCCTCCATAGACATAATGATTTTTATACTGTATGAACTATAGACTCTATCCCCTAAACCTAACCCTCACAAAAAACATTCTGCATTTTTACATTTACAATAAAACATCATTTAGTATGTTTTTTTTATGCAATTTGAATTATGGGGACACTAGAAATGTCCTCATAAACCACATTTATAGCATAACATCCTTGTAATTACCAGTTTGTAACCTAAAAAGGTCCTTGTAAACCACTTAAACCATTAAATGAATAGTTCTCTCATTATTAACTCTATATATCCAAAATGTGTATGACATGCTCTGCTGAACACAAAGATCTTTAGAAAAATATCTCAGCTTTGTACTGTAGGTCCTTTCAATGCAAGTGAATGGTGACCACACATTTGAAGCTCTAAAAATCATGTAAAGGCAGCATAAATGTAATCCAAACAACTCCAGTGGTTAAATCCATATCTTCAGCAGAGATATGATAGGTGTGAGTGACAAACAGATCAATATTCTAGTATTGTTTTACTATAAATCTCCACTTTCACTTTCTGAAAGTCTCCACTTTCACTTTCACTTTCTGAAAGTGAAAGTGGAGATTTATAGTAAAAAAGGGATTAAAATCTCACCCACACCTAACACATCTCTTCTGGAGATATGGATTTAACCACTTGAGTTTTATGGATTACATTTATGCTGCCTTTATGTGATTTTCAGAGCTTCAAATGTCTGGTCACCATTCATTTGGTTATCAGTATTGTGTCACAAATGCTGTCGATTGAGCTTAACTTGTATTGAACACGGAATATTCCTTTACAAAGGAATCTGAAAGTATCATAAAAGTACTGTAGTAGGCCATGTGATTTGTTTGTAATATTCCAAGTCTTCTGAAGACATAGGATAGGTTTTGGTGAGAAACAACCCGAAATGAACACACAAGCCACTGTAAACGAGCTTCTCTCATTGCGCCCATGAAAGTGCAACAGAAGTCAAGATTTTCACTGAAAATGAATTTTGGGTTGCTATTTTAAGTTTTAAATGAAGGCACTATTCACTGCCATTGTATGAGGGTGAGTATTTTATGACAGAAATTTCAGTTTTGGGTTAAACTATTGCTTTAATGCAGTGCTTTAACTCGAATTGTGTGTGTATCATCTGTAGAGTTTGCCCATGTGGGAGACAGAGAGTAAAATCTACTGCAAACAGACACTGGTGGATGGGGACGGACCAAGTACATACTGGAGTAGAGAGCTGCGTGGAGATGAGCTTATCTTGGTGAGACACACACCATCATAATAATATAATTGATCTATTGTCACATATTATACATACATTTTTTGCATATATACAGTGAAATAATTTTTTCACATATCCCAGCTAAGCTGAGGTCAGAGTGCAGGTTCAGCCATGATACGGCGCCACTGGAGCAGATAGGGTCAAGACAGTGGTGTCTTGGCAGTGTTGGGGATTGAACCCCCGAACTTCTAGTCAGTAACCCAGAGCCTTAATCACTGAGCCACCACTGCCCCAAATGAGCCTCATTTTATGAGTATTTTCTGTTTTATTTCACTGAAGCACTTGCAGTATTTTATATAAATGGGGGAATCCTGTTTCTGATTTTTACTTCTCCAGAAAGGAGTGGCTTTACGATTAAATTTTATTACTTCAGACAGGAAACAGCTTATGGATTTTTTTCCATATAGCTCAACGTTTTAAGTCAGAGAGAGAGGGAGAGGGAGAGAGAGAGAGAGATGGAGGGAGAGCGAGAGAGAGAGAGAGAGAGAGAGAGAGAGAGGAAGAGAGAGAGTGAGAGACAGTCAATCTGAAATCTGAGTGAGAGCAAGAAAGAGAGAGAGAGAGAGGGAGAGAGAGAGAGAGTGAGAGAGAGAGAGAGAGTGAGAGAGAGAGAGAGAGAGAGAGCGAGAGAGAGAGAGAGAGAGAGAGAGAGTGTGTGAGATTGTTAATGGAGCAAATCGATCAGAGACGAACAGAGTAGCTCTCAGACTCCTTTTCTCACTTCTGTCTCATGTGACATACACACTCAAGGTGTCCTTTACAAAATGTTTTGAAAATATAAAAATATTTGGTGAATCTAGGTGTCATATTTTACCCCAAAATAAAAGAAATGGTTAAATTATTTTTTTTTTTTGTTGCATTGAGACATTATTTTCATGATCATTAAGCACATTTAAACCCCCTCCCCAAATCTTTGGTAGCCTACTGTATCATGAAAATAATTTAAATCTCACTCTCATTACTGTAATGGGAAAAAAGTACAAATATAAAGTACATTTGTAAAGTACACTTGTGGTGTTGTTTGTTGTACTGAATTTAATGCTATTTGTTTCACTAAAATATAAATATAATATAAAATATAAAATATAATGATAACTCTTTACAATAAAGTTGTGTTCTTTTACATAAGATAACTACACTAGTTAAGATGAACTTACAATGAACAATACTTTCAGTCTTTATTAAGGCTACTAATATATTTTGTAAATGAAAAATTGTACATATAGAGGTGTCTCTTCAACTTCTGGCAATTTCACATACCGGGGATGTTTTTTATGAAACCTTGCAGATTTCTTGTTTGTTCTTGTTATTGTTATATGAAGGTTGCATTAAGACTGACTTAGAAATGTTTACCATGCCTTCATAATTTATTTTTGGCACCTTTTAAATGCCTTTTATGTAGATTTTGCTGAGGAACCCCAAGACCCATTTTTCAATAATAAACTATGAAAATACATATGAGAAAAAAAAATTATTGTTAATGTTTAAATGTAATAAATGTAAATGTAAACAAATAGTGAAATAAAAATAAACTAAATAAAATAAAACATTTAAATAAAAAAATTTAAAAAATATATATAAAAAATTAAAATGTAAAAAATATATAAAAATGTAAATATTTTTTGCGAAAATTATTACTATACATTTTTCAAAAATTACGACACCTAATAATGTTTTTATTTTCAAAAGTTAAAAAGTTAAAGAAAAATCAAGGTTTAAAAAATAATTTATTTTTATTGGACCTAACACTAACCCTAAATTTCCAATCAAGCTGTAATTTTGTCAAATTATACAAAACTGAAAATATTATTTAATTTTGTGTATTAAGGATGCATAAAATGTTAGCAATTAGCCTGAGCAAGACAAATGAGTCGGCCATTTTATACAAAAAACCATTAAAAATGTCATTTCCATCAGCATCATTTCCACTACAGAATTCTATTAAACACAATGTGGTGGAAATTTTCATGACTTTCATAAAACATTTACAGAAACGACAAACATTTCCTGTCATGCATGTACATACTTTTAGGGCTGAAATATGACCTGGTCATTTCTTTGTAAGAATCACCCATTTGAAACTGAATAAAGTTTGGAACAAGCACCCAAACTTAAACACACCATGCAGCCAGACTTCCTGTGAAAAGAGCACTATAAATACAGAATAGCATCAGAATAACATTTCAGATCTCTCCTCCAGCCACAGCATGTTATCTTAAAAGTATATACTATGATTAACTGGAAATATTCAAGCTGATGTTGTTCGAAATTCAACAATAAAATAAGAAGGTTATGAATCAGTTCCAGGATAGAGACTCTTGACGGCCCCTGAGAGCGCATATCAGACAGTTATTCACACAGGAATGTGAAAAACTGTCCATAACAAATGCAGGTCTGACCCAAATCACAGCCTCACTCTATAGATCTGACATTCAGCCAGCGTGAAAAATTCTCACGGGTTTGCAAGTGAATTCAGAGTTCGAATTCTGCAGAACAACAATCCCAGAATGCAGCATTGATTGTCTTTGGCATTTAGCTGTGAATCTAGGACACATTTCCATAAGACAGACGTGCTTCGTTTAGTCTAGTCCAAAATAAAGTACAAAAGGGATTATTGGAGGCTCCGATTGTCTTTATTTCGTAAACACAACATGATAGAGGTTAAATGAAGGGCGCTAGGCTACGTGCTTGCTCAGACAAGCATAACATACCACTAACCATAAGTATCAAACGGTTTGTGCTATTACTTTTCTAAGTAATTGGACTTAATATTATTGCCTGGCGCACTCTGAAATCACTTACATTTTCATCCAAAGTCTAATTTTTCGTATTCCTTTCTTTAATTCTCAGATCTTTGGGGCAGACGATGTGGTTTGCACACGGATTTATGTACGAGAATGAGGTGGACCGCTAACAGAGACAGCAACCATGAATAACGCAACCAGTCAGCCCTGCATCCCAAGATACCCTCTGTCCAAAACAAACCCGAACCCTTCAAGCATGTCAAGCAGTGAACATGCATCCGTGCTGTGTATTGTGGAGTTTGAGTTCTCAACTGTAACCTTCATGTTGCTCCAGTTCAACGTTATTCAGCACTCTTTAATTATAACTTTCTTTGTCCTTTTCTTTCACAGATATGTGTATTGCAAACAAAAACAGGAACCAAAATAAAAAAAGAAACCAAACATCTGAATAGTCTCTGTTACATATTTTCCAAAGGTTGAGATGTCAGTGTCATCTTTTCTAGAAACCTAATAAAGATTCCAAAATAGAACCAAAAGGGTTTGCCATAAGTTTCATTCTTAAAATAGAACCATGTAGCCAACTCAAATCATATATACACATGATTCTAGATAAGAAGACGGTTCTTTGACCATTTACATTTACATTTATGCATTTGGCAGATGCTTTTATCCAAAGCGACTTACAGAGCCTTTCTTACAGGGACAAACCCCCTGGAGCAACCTGGAGTTAAGTGCCTTGCTCAAGGACACAATGGTGGTGACTGTGGGGATCGAACCAACAACCTTCTGATTACCAGTACTGTGGTTTAGACCACTACACCACCTCCACTCCTGGCTATGACAACCTTAGTACGTTATAGCTGGTACTTGACGACTTTTGCACAGACAAGCACCGCTCACATTTTCTTCATAATGTGTATAAGTGTTGTTTGGGGAGAATCTATCTGACTGTTCACACTGGCTGGCTTTTGGATCTCATTACACAGATTTTGCCCCACAGTCAGATTCCAGCGGGTGGCAGAGGCAGATAAGGGAGCAGATGGTTCCATCCTTTATGGGACGCATTTTTCGAAGACGTTGAAATGTGTGAACAGATTTAGGGAGCTTCATGCTCAGGGAAACCCATTTTATGAATTTCTCTAAAGAGAACACAAATCCAAACACACAGACAAAGAAAGCCTAAGCACTACGTCTACACTGAGAGCGAGTGATGCAACGTGATAAAACTAGAACATTCCCATTATAATAAAACAAAGCTGTCTGCATTGCAAGCAGACAATACATCAAAACGAGATGGCATGCTGTTATAATCAGAAAAAAACATTTTGTAAAGGGATTAATGGACAGGAGGAGGCGAGAACTGGTTTGACAATATAAATAATATTTTAATTATAAACTTAACCAAAAAGATAAACACACAGGTGTCAGACAGCTGTCCGTAAATCTCGCTCTCTCTGTCGCACCGGCGTCTTCGGTCGGCCTTTATCCCTCTCGAGGTCTAATTAGCCTGAGTAGGGGCCGGGTGTGCGGAATCACGACCTGACCCCGCCCTCCGCCCTGCCACATTCCTCCCTCGTTCTCTCAGGCCGGGAAGCCCCCGGCATGACGTACACCCCAACTTTCCCTGGGGAGGAGCGTGCCTTCCGCCCCATCTGCCGGCAAGTCATCCCCGTCTACCTGGATGAGGGAGGGGACAAGGGGAGGGAAACCCCCCAAAAATTGGCACCTACACGCCGTAACGGCGATCATGCCAAATTAACAAAACATGTTAAAAAAGAGAGGGAAAGGTCAACACGGAGCAGCAGTGGGACAGAGAGAGATAGAGGGGGAAAAAAAATAACTTAATTGCCAGTTCTCTGATATGCCGTAGCTTGGTCCTCGGCCACTCCTCCACCCTCTAATGGACGACAGCCGCACCTCCCCGGGTGGATCGGAGACAGTCCTCCGGCCCCTGGTGGACGAAACACCATGCCGCATTTTTGGTAGGGGTCTCTCCCGCCACTTGCAGCGGTAACCTCTGCATGCGGTTGGTTGGGAGCCCCTCCTCCCCTAGTGGTCAGCGGCCATTCCTCCGCTTCCAGACGCCCGGGATTCTCTATCCCCCGGCAGATGGCCGCGGCTGCTCCTTTGGGGTGGATGGTAGCAGCGAGAACTCCGCTACGGTGCATCCCTCCTCCTTCCCGGGTTTCGGCACCAGTGTAAAGGGATTAATGGAAAGGAGGCGGCGAGAACCAGCTTGACAATATAAATCATATTTTAATTATAAACTTAACCAAAAAGACAAACACACAGGTGTCGGACAGCTGTCCGTAAATCTTTCTCTCTCTGTCGCAATGCCGTCTTCGGTCTTTATCCCTCTTGTGCGGAATCACGACCCGGCCCCGCCCTCCGCCCTGCCACACATTTGTTATGATCAACAAAGCTGTCTACACAGCAAGCAAGTGGTGCGTCAAAACTAGAACATTCTTTGATCAATGACGCTGTCTACAAAACTATTTATGATTTAACAAAACTGTCTACTCTGCAAGGCAAGCAAAAAACTAAAGTGCTTCAGTTACAAGAACAAGAAAGTGAACAATGCAGTAAAACTAGAGCGCTTTTGTTGTAATCTACGAAACTGTCTACACTGTAAGCGAGCAACAGGACAAAACTAGAGTGCCTCCGTTATAATCAACGAAACTATCTATGCTGCAAGAGAGCAATGCAACTAAACTAGGATGCTTTTGTTGTAATCAATGACAAGGTCTACAATGCAAGTGAGCAACAGAAAAAAAACAAATACGTTTCCATTATAGTCAACGATACTATCTATGCTGAAAAATAAGAAATTCCACCATTGAGTGCTTCCGTAATCTCAGGTTACTTCAGATTAAGGATGTACTGTGTCAGCTAGAAGACAAATTAGTCATTTAAAGAAACAAACTGACAAACTCAAGCCGAAGGGTATCACAAAGTGTGCTTGTGTATACTGGTAATTCAGTTTTGACTTCAAAAACATTTGGCATTATTAGAAATGAGGCTGTTGTTCAGGATTCAGGAGTGTGTGGGAGATAGACGGAGCTGTTTTTGCCCCTTGCTGCATTCAGATCAAAGCTGATGGATGAGGCAATGCATCACTCTGATGAGCAACACAGGGCACAGACTTTACTGTCTCCAGCTCTAACCCTCACTTTCTGTCTCCCTCTCTTGCCATACCCAGTAAGACGATGACAAAAAATCCAACAGGGTCTCAATCTTGCTTTGAAATGTCTGAAACATCTAGAACACAAACTGCACGGAGACTCTTCTCTTCTGCTCAGGCAAGACAGTGCTGTTGGCACGTGGAGTATGTGTCTGTGTGGCCGCCACATGAAGAGAAACCCACAAACTAACTACCAGGCAGGCGTTTTACAGAGTGTAACCACATATGCTGCCGAAAAAGTGAAATGAGCTGCAGAAACTTTTTAGACCACATTTTCATGTAAAGCCTTCCAAAATTCAGGTCTGCACCAAAAGCGAACTTAAATTAGTCAAAAATGAACATCTGTCTTATTTCTTCAAATTTTGTATTGATTTGTTGAGACGTTAACGGTTACAAAGGGCTTTTTTAGGGGCCCTGGTAAAACACCTGCTCAGTGGCGGCCCTAAAAAACCCAAACATGCCATTTAATTCCCGCTGTTAATGTCTCAGGAAGCCTTAATTGTGTTCGGACTCTATTGTTCCAGAGGTTCTGCAAGTGTTTGCCTTTGCGTTGGCTCAATTGAACGTTCTAAATCACTGTCACCAAAAAAACAAACCCCAAGACACAAACAACAAAACATCAAACACCGTGGAGCGATTTGTCTTCATGCCACAGGAGCTAAAAGTTATTCTTTCAACATGCTGTTTCACAGCGTCGAACAGCACAAACTCCCAAAATGCTGGCTGCCAGCTCTGCACACTACCCTGATTTCTGACCTGCTACACTGAGAAAGAATGAGTTCACCCCACAGTACACACACTCAGAGAGCCTCGGGCCACAGTGCGAGTGTGTGCCGTTATGTTAATTTGATGAGGGGTTTGGTTTGGATGCTCCTCTTTGCACTGAAAGAGCTCTTTGTTAAGAACGGTCAGCAGACGACACAGGCTCTTAGAAACACTCGGCCCTCTATGAGCTGCAAAGGGGTTCCCTGCATCCTCCGAGGGGCCCACAGTGGCAAAACAGGGCCAAAGCCTTTGTCAACGGAAACAATTAGAGCTGAATTGTTGTTTAAAGTGAAAAAGACAGTAAGAACAAATGTGACAGAGATAATGAGGAGATTTTGACTCACTTTCATTCTTGGTTTTGATGCTCCGGCAATGGAAACGTTTTTCCACTTAGATCATCGTTGAGGCTGCATCCTAGCATCCTAAATAGTATGCAAGTTTACAGTTAGTACATCCCAAAATTATAGTGTGCAGAAAGTCACATTCCACTGGATTTTTGAGCAAACTCTTTGAGCTAACATCAGCCACACTCCTTGTGCTTTTTGTCCCAAAGATGCCCCAGCAACTGACTATAGTATGCCAAAGGCACACATTCAGTGGATTTTCAAAGTGTGCATACTTTTGTGAGTTTATATTATCTACATCCCATTGTGCTACGGAAAAGGAGTTTTGAAAAATGCAAAGCTGAATTTACCAAAGTAGTTTTGAAGTGTATGAACCTGAAAGTGAACTAATAGTGAATTTTAGGCTAGCAAATTTTGCAAAATGCTGTCACGATGCAAATATATGATGTGTTAGTATTAAAATAATGCCATACCATCATCTTACTACATACTCAAAAGTATATACTATCTCATCACCAGTGAAGTATAAATTGCAGGGCATAGAAGACAAATTGCAGCCTAAGACAAAACAGAAGGCTGCGAGAAGACGAAAGAGTCCACTCTTTCTCCCAATTTTGGAATGCCCAATTTCCACTACTTAGTAGGTCCTCGTGGTGGCGCGGTTACTCACCTCAATCCGGGTGGCAGAGGACAAGTCTCAGTTGCCTCCGCTTCATGCACAACTCACCATGCGCCCCTTTGAGAGTGAGACCCACTAATCGCGACCACAAGGAGGTTACCCCATGTGACTCTACCCTCCCTAGCAACCAGGCCAATTTGCTTGCTTAGGAGACCTGACTGTAGTCACTCAGCGCACCCTGAACTCGATCTCGTGACTCCAGGAGTGGTAGTCAACATCAACACTCGCTGAGCTACCCAGGCCCCAAGACAAAAGAGTTCTTAAAGGAAACCATATGACAAAGGTACTTTATGGCAATATATGCAAAACACATATATGACAAATATGTTCAAATATGGTTTTTACTGATATACAAAAGTAAAATACTTCTACATACAGCATATGCAACATAAACTTCTAAATTCTAAAATAATGGCCATTTTCATATATTAAATGTATATTTTCACAAAAACTAGTGGATTTTCAATACGTAAATATATGCTCAAATATATTAACAATAATTGAAATACGGTGTCAAGAAAAAGTATGTGAACCCTTTGGAATTACCTGCGTTTATGTATAAATTGATCTTAAAATCTGGTTTGATCTTTATCTAAATTACAATAATTAACAAACACAATCCGTTTAACTAAGAACATTCAAATAACTACTTGTGAGTTAGATGAAGATGAGATCACATTTTATGACCAATTAATGCAGAAAACCAACGAATTACAAAGGATTCACATCATTTTTCTTGCCACTGTGTGCAACATGTACTTCAAAATTAAAAAAAATAAAGAACTGAATTGTCATTTTCATATATTAAACATATATTTTCCCAAATGCTAATTAAATTGGAATATTTACTTACTGTATATGTTCAGATATATGACCAATCATTTATATATACAGTATATATATATCATATATGATACCATATATCAGGTTCAATACAAGTTAAGCTCAATCAAAAGCATTTGTGGCATAATGTTAATTACAGTTAATTACAAAAATAGTTTTGACTCGTCCCTCGTTTATTAAAAAATCATTAAAACAATGGCGGTTACAGTGAGGCACTTACAATATACGTGAATGGGGCCAGTCAAAAAACATTAAAATGCACATTGTTTCAAAAGTATAGCAACAACACAAAAACATTATATGTGTTAACAAGATTTCAATGCACTAAATTCGATTATTCATCTTATTTGTGTAAAGTTACAGTATATCCAATATTACTTTTTATTCAAAACAACGTAACCCCAGTAAACCTTGTAATCTGGTAAACGCTGCAATAGCAGAAAATCCCTGATTTTATCACACTAAAATCACAATAACACATTTAATGTTTAATTCTTATGGCTATAATTTTGAAACAGAGTGTATTTTAATATTTATGGACTGGCCCCCATTCACTTCCATTGTAACAGCTTTACTGTAACCGCAAGTTTGGCTGATTATTATTATTTATTTTTAATCAATAAAGTACAAGTTGAAATATTTATATTAATAAACATTATTCCACATACACTGAACCAGATAAATTCCTTAAAATGACTGGACCGTCCATGGAACAACAGGAGATTGGTTGTATCTCTTTTCATAGGGCTCAGCCAATGAGAAGACACGTCACAGGACATTAGCACGCAGTAACTCCGTGTTCACACTATTCGCCAAATCTCTGTATTATTGGTCGATCGTAGCCATTCCAATAGTTTTTCCTTAATATTTTGGATAGGCTGCTCATCTAGCCGTAACTATAGACCATCTGAGCACAAATTGGATGTGTAAACTTGACAAACTTTGGATGGCTACTTCCTGTCTAAGTGGGTAGTTCTTGGCCAGAATAAGCTGAAATATGGACCAGACTTAGCGCCAATAGCCAGAAATCTGGATCTGCATGATTAGAGTTTATTTTAGTTTATCTGCTCATAGAGATGCCAAATCAAACTAATGAAGGTTTCCTCCCATACACACCTCTGACAGAGCATATTGTCTCTCTGTCTCGTTACCTCGCTGTGGGAGTCTCACTGCACCTGTCAGCCCGAGCGCTTGTCAGAGCCGCACACGACAATCTGGGTCACTCTGACTGGGCTTTTTTTGAAATGGTTCACTCTGAACCATTTCATCTAGCCCCTAACACACACACGGGGTCCACTGAGAATAGAGAAAACATATTCAGACCTTATGAATAATTTTTTAACCATTTGCTTGAAAGTATGAATATCATTATGCATAGCATATATGACTAGCTTAAGACATTACAATTGTCACTATTTATATTTGTGCATAAAATTGTAACATTTCTTTAACATTCCATTCAGATGAATGCTCTCAGAGTGATGTGCAAGTCTATAGAGAATCAATTACTGACATTTAAGTCTTGGCTCAGATCCATACACTTATTACCGCCAGCAGACAGAGACATACTGACCATAACATGGGCAATTCGGGTATAATGTAGATGAATTGGAGTACAAGGAGAAGAAACCACATACTCCTGTTGCAGACAGATGTACAATACTCAACGGAATATGCCAAAAAAATACAAATGTCAGTTGCAAAAGGCACTAACAATTAAAGTGATGTCATACAATGGCAGTTTATGGTGACCACCTCTTCAAGCTTCAAAAGAACGCAAAAGTATAATTCAGAAGTCTTATAAATTATTCCACGAGACTCACGATTGTTATGAAAGCTTATGACAAGGTTGGGTGAGTGTGATGAGGAGGAGGGCATGGCCGGGCCGTGAGGGTGCACGGCCAGCGCTGAATCAGCTGACCAGCAGGAGAGCGAGATAAAGGGTAGCCGGAGACGCCAGATGTAGAGGGAGAGACGCACACAGCCATGCTGTATGTGTGTCTGTGTCCTTGAGGTTTATGTTGTTTTAAGTTAATTGATATCATTAAAGTTTCCACCTCCTCCTTGCCCATCCTTATACTGTTACAGTGGTGCCCAAACCCAGGAAGGAGGAAGAATGCGCTGTCACAGAGTCCTCGCCGCTGCCGTCTGCCAGAGGAGTAGCCATAGCCATCTGCCTGGGGGCGGAGGTATTGCTGCCAGCCGCCGAGAGCCGGAGGAACCGTTCTGTCCTCCAGGTGTCAGAGGGCTCGCTGCCGTCCACGAGAGGAGCGAGTTGGCATCTATCAGAGCGGTTGAGGACTGGGCGACAGCGTGTCCAGGGACCGGCAAGCAATTTTCTCTCTTTCTCTGTGTGTCTCCCGCTCACCCTGTGGCAGGGCCGTGAGGGTGCACAACCGCCGCTGAATCGGCTGATCAGCAGGAGAGCGAGTTAAAGGGTAGCCGAAGATGCCAAATGGAGAGAAATACACACGCAGCCGCGCTGCATGTATGTATATCATTTATATCACGTTTATGATGACTGTTCAACCGTTTTGCTCTGTTTTTGTCTTTGGAGGGCGGGGTTATGGAATGAGGGGCGTGGCTAATTCAAGGGCTCAGTCAAGTGAAAGCTTCAGAACATCACTTACAGCACATTTAAATGATCATACATATATCTATATCATTTGAAAGCCCTAGTTCTTCTCTTCAAAATGGTATATAGATTTCAGGTGTGTGATGTTATATGAATACGAATATAATATGAATTTGGATATGAATACCATATTCTGGCACAGAATGGAAGTTTTGGAATTTTGGGCTCAGGCTGGAAAGAGTTAAGCGTTAAAGCTTTTAAAAGCGATTTTAGCCTTTCTGGAACTTCCACGAGACCTGTAAATTAGACACGCCCCCTCATTCCAAAACCCCGCCCTCCAAAGATACAGTTACACGTTTCACAAAAAAATGTGGCTCAGAAGTTGACTTAATACTTTGAACCTCTTATTCTCTTTATTCAACGCAAATTTAATTCTTGGTTACAGCGTGATCTGTCTGTAACTGGTAGAGTGTTGCTTTCCAAAGCAGATGGGTTATCTCGGGTTATCTATCCTGCAATGGCTCTGGATGTTCCTGTGGAGATTTGTAGAAAGCTGGACAAAATTATATTGAACTTTGTTTGGAAATCTAAAAAGCACTTAATTAAAAAGAGTGTTATGATAGCTGATCGGACAATGGGTGGTTTTGACTTGGTGGACTTTTCCACTCTTAATAACTCTTTCAAGATTAAGTGGATAAAATCTTTTTGAACAATCCTACATCTTTTGGAATGTTATCCCAAATCATATTTTCAATTCAGTTGGTGGTTTGCATTTTTTATTGCGCTGCAACTATAGCATTTCTAAATTACCTTTAACTCTTTCTGGTTTTCATAAACAGGCTCTAATTTGCTGGTCCTTAATATATAATTATAATTTTTCTCCACATAGATTTTTTATCTGGAACAACCAAAATATTAAATATAAAAATAAATCTCTTTTTTTTTTTAATTGGTTTGATAAAAATATACTGTTAGTAAGTCAACTTTTAGATGAAAGGGGTGTCTTGCTCTCTTATGAACACTTTATGCAAGAATTCTCTTTTCCAGTCCCCCCAAGAGAGTATGCCATTGTTTTTGGTGCAATTCCTGATTGTGTGAAATCTTTAGTCAGACCTGGCCCTAAAGGTCCTTTATGCTCTCCACCTGTATTTGACAGCTCTAATTTATTTGTTGATCAATGTCCTCTCAACAGCTTGTCAAATAAGAAAATTTGCTCAATTCTTAGCAGAGATCAGATTTCTTTGCCTGCTTGTGTAAGCTTTTGGAATAACAAAATTTAATGATATAGTATGGGAAGATTTTTGGTTTCTTCAGCGGAAATTCTTTTTAACTAATAAAGTGGTTGAAGTCTCTGTTAAAATTGTTCACAATTGCTACCCAGTTAATTATACATTTGCTAAATTTAATAACAGTATTTCTCCTTTGTGCTCATTCTGTCATCAATTTGATGAGACAATTATTCACTTATTTTGGGAATGTGTGTACTGTAAATTTTTTTGGATTGACTTTTCAAACTTTGTTAAAAGGTATCTATCTTTGAACTTCTATTTAAGCCAAAGAATTGTGTTTTTTGGTGACTCTTTGAAATTAGACCCTTATCATTTTAAATTTGTTCTTAATTTGCTACTTTTTCTTGCCAAATTTTATATTCACAAGTGTAAATTTTCAAAGAAAACTCCTTCCTTTTTATTTTTAAGAAAGATCTTGATTTATATCTAAATTCGTTGAAGAGCTCTAAAAACTCTACTGCATGTAAGACTCTGCAATGGTGTCAATCATTTAAGCTAGCTTGATATTCTTTGTTGTTTTTTGTAATGTAACCCTCTGTACTGTACTCTTTAGTATTGTGTATTATTGTATTGGTTTTTGTATTTGTTATTGTTGCAAATAAAAAAAAAAATAAAATAAAAAAAAAAGTTGACTTAATTGGTCGAGTTGCATAATAGATAATTATCCGGTTTTAAATCTTTGCTGTGCATTTTAAATGTAATTTATGTTTCTCAGTGCCATTATTGAGACGTAAATAACTGTCCAGGGCACCTCTGAAGTAGCACGTCAACTTTGTCACACGGTACCGGTTACTTTTCTCAGCGCTGGTCAGGATGGATCAATAACAGTTCCAAAGCTCCATTTGGAACTTACAGTTAAGGATTTACAAAAACAAACAAACCATAAGAAAGTAACATTTGCCTTCCAATGGAACGCACAATCCAGCTCCTGTGAAACCGCAAGCGTCATAATTTAAAGAAGCTCGGCGCCCCCTGGTGGCCAGAGATGAGAATTCATGCCTGACTGTTTACAAAACGTATGAATAGATATTCAGCTGCGAGTAACAGTCGTATAAAACAATTGACAAAAGTTAACTTTAGTAATGCCATTTTATATTTTACTGTCAAAATGTTCTACAGAGAATAAAAATCATGGAGGCAGATGTTTATCCTACAAATGTAATTTTTATTCATTTAAATAATATGCAAATAAAGGGTCTATAATGATCCACAGAAAAGACATGCATTTTGACTCATTTTTAAAATGTGTATAGATATTTATATTTATATTTGTCCAGCAGAAATCTATCCAGAGTGAAGACTGAAACATCTGACAACGATAAAGACCTTTACATTCATAGAGTTGTGTATTTGCCAGAGGACACAGCTGAAGATTTATTTTCCCAAAACTGTCAAGTGATAAAAGTGTACAGAAAACGAGATCCATATTCAAACTTCAAAAATTAAAATGATTTTTTTTTTTCTTATAAAATCTTCCATTTCAAAAACAAGAACCTGGATACATTTCTACTTTTCGAAATTAACATTTAACTAAGAAAACAAAGAAAACACACAAAGGAGAAAGAAAACAAAAATAAACCCCAACCTTAAAGGAATAGCTCTCTTAAACATGACAATTCTGTCATTTACTTCTCATGTCACTCAAAACTCATCACCATTCACTCTCATTGCATTATTTTCCCATGAAATGAAAATGAAAGGTGACTGAGGATGCCATTTAGTCCAACATGTCCTTGAAACAGGAGTGAGTAAATGACAGAATTTATATTTTTGGGCAAACTATCCCTTTAATAATGAACTCCCTTTGGTAAAAATGGTTATAAACCATCTTGCATTTTTCATCGTTTCCCACATGGATTCCAGCATCATTCTCCCATAATGCCACACTAAAGCACTAAACACAACACGCACATCTGGCATAAAAAAGGTCTGGCGATATTTACACTTTATTTACAAAAGTGGTGAATTGTGTGTGTTTGTGGTTCACATGTATGCTCGATGTAAGCTGGTGTACTGTGCAGACATAAGTGTGTTTACCAATTCTATACCGATAGATCTTTATTGCCGACTCTTTTTTTTTTTTTTTTTGTTGCCTTTTTCAATAAAAATTGTATTTGTTCACTCTAATATTACATTTTTTTTCCACCTTAAATACTTGCTCTCCTCTGAAATGTGGTCGAATAAATCTCTCGCTCCCAAGTTAAGTGCACTTATCCCAAAACTAGGAACATGTTTTCTGTTTTCATAAAAAGTCATTACAGTGACGCATCTCATTCAGACACGTCATCTCTTCTACCACAGATTTAGTAAGATCTGCTGCCTTTGAATATTATTAACACTATCAAAACCAGTGGAACACACTTTATCCTCAACCGGCTTTTTAGTGTTACAGAACGAATAAGATATATCAGGTGAGTGGGCTGTCTGCTTTAAGAGCTGTGCTGATTGGTCCAGACTGAGTTTGACTGACAGGTCATTAGCTTCGTGTTTTGGCACTGGGGGAAATGCGCTTATGCTGAACAGCTTGTATAAAAAGAAAAAAAAACAAAAAACAAACACTGTTAAAAAAATGTTGTGTATATGTCACTGCCACAGGACAAATTTGACAGTTTAGATTGGCCCTGGCATGTGATCTCTAAGCTACGCTCCTCACTCCGCCCTGTTTGCTGATGTCACTGGCTCTTGTATGCACTGCCGTACTTGACTCTGTATTTATTAACACGCTGGAAGTGAAGGATTTCAGGGTCACAGGTGGTGGAGCAGGGCAACAGTCCCTCCCGCCCTTCTCCCATCAACCACCTGCTGGTTTCAGCAGCCATGTCTCTGGTCACATGCTCCTTCACCCATCGCTGAGTCCACGCATGAAACCGCTGGTGTAAGCGCGTGCTGACGCGCTCATGAGACTGAAAGAGAGAGTGAGACAGAAAAAGAGGTCAATCGTAATGCCGAGGGCCACTAAAGGCCTATTTAGACTATATTTAAAAACTCAAATCAATTTCAATGGACACTTTTGCACAAATTGCAAAAATTTGAATATTTTTTCACTGCAACAAAAAGTAAACAATGCATTCCAATGGATCCCCTCGAACAAACTGAAACTACGAAAATAACAAACTACGAAAATATAAAACAAATAAACAAAATTGTAAACCCATTACAATTGACCCTTTTGCACAAATTTCACAAAAAAAAAAGCAATAATAATAATAACAAAATGCAAAATTGTCAATTTTAATAGTAAACAATGTATTCTGAACACAAATTTATCCTGCGTCAATATTTAAAAAATAAAGCGTAACAACTGAAAATTTTGCACAAAAAAAACACATTTTCGCTGAAAAAATATTTAGAAAATAAACAACCCATTACAAATGTACCCTTTTGCACAAACTGGGAAAAAAAAATAATAATTCACAGTGAAAATATTAAAAAAAAAATGTATTCCAACTGACCCATTTGAACAAATTATCGCTGCAAAAGAATAATTTTTTTTTACAACCAAATAGATTCATGCAATAGACTCACACAAATTGCGAAAACTGAACTACAATTTTTGCTGCATCAATATTTAAGAAATAAACAATTCACTACAGCTGACCCCTTAACACAAATTGTGATAATTGTATTTTTTTTTGCTGTGACAATATTTTAATGCTAAACAATACATTCTATTTGACACCTTTGCACAAACTGCAAAAATTCACATACTGTTAAATAAATAACTAAATAACTTACTGACCAATAAAACAAAAGCTTTTGGGTCAGTGTCTTAAACTGGCATTTCAAATAGATGTCGGGTTGTTAATATTGTTGGTATCGGAGTACAAGAAACAACATATTGGAAACATTTTAGAGATGGGATGTATTTTAAATACATTTATTCAAACACTTGAATAAACGGAGTAAGATTTGTTTTCGTTCAGGTGTGCAAACTAAAGCAACTCTCTGGGTTCAATGCAAGTTCAGCTCTATTGACAGTATTTGTAGAACACACAATGCTGCAAATGCTGTAGACAAAGCTTAACTTTAAACTGTCAAGAAAAGTGTGCTGTGATTTTTACCTGGTGGGCTCTCTGCAGTGCTGTGCGTCTGTACATGTAATCTTCTGATTTAAAGACATACACCATCTTGTAGGAGTTCAGTTTGAACATGCACTCCATCCTCATGCTCTCTGGGTTCTCCTTTCTGCCTCCTTCCTTCGCCTCTTTCTCCTGAGACTTACGGCCATGCTGACACTTACGGATCTGCCGTAGGTTCCTACGGAAACAAGGAGATAGATGGAGAAAGACATCAACAACAAAAGTGGATGAATAAGGTATTTGTTTATTTATAAGAAGCTAAACTCTGCAAAATGACAACAGCCTTATTGCTAAAGTTACAGAGGTCAATAATCATAGGTACCTTGGCAGAAACACAGGCTTCTGGGCCAGATGATCCCTCAGGTCTGGAGAGGTGAAATCAGCCGACAGATAACGCATGACGTAATCGGACCACCGCTACACACACACACATCAGCGTTAGAAACACATAATATTGGACAGTAATATCAGTCTGTTGTTTCTGTGTATATTCAGTGTTTAATCGCTGTTGTTCACCTCTATCTCCACAGGCTCATCTGAATTCTCCTCTTCTGTGTCCAACAGCTCAACTGTCAGCTGAATGTTTCCTCGGTTCTTCATAAACATCAACTGTAAAGAGAGAGAGATGATGAAAATAAATTCTGATAACATAAGAATCTCCAATCATAGACTTTCCATGAGCTGTTGTTCAAGTTGTACCTTAAAGCAGTTTTCGTCAGACATGAGCTGCTCTGCTTTGCGCTGGTAAGATGCTTCAGCCACTGCTCTGCTGCTCTGAGTTAGCAGAGATCCACCTGTGGCAGAGTGACTGCTTTCATTCAGGTACAGTTCTGTCACCTGAACACAAATCTCTTCACTCACTATGTGCTGGAGCTACAGAGATGCAAAGAGAACACAAGAGACTTTTATTTTAATTCTGTAAGCAATGCATCATTTTTAGACTTCCACAAATTAAATTCACTAAATTGACTGTATATGTCAGTGCATCCTAATGTTGTAAATCTTTCTTATAACTCTCCGGCAATTTTACAACTCCTTCATCTGGCAAAATGCAAGAGCTGATGTGTTAACCAGTGCGGAACCACAGCCACGTCCAAAAGAGGACACTATGTCGCAAAAAAAGTTTACGCTTTAAAATGTTTAAGTCAGGCATCGCTTCTGTATTTATGTTACATAGAATAACAAAAAAGGCCTGAAAACATTTGGATCGCAAATATGCGCCACCTAGAGGTAAAGTGGTAGAAATATTAATATGAATATAGAAGTAAAATTGCACTTAAATAGACAAATCATATATCAAATGAAAGCTCTTATTCACAGGAATGTGACTGTAAAGTTTATTTTGTTGCCAGAAAGTTGAAAACGTTTAAAAGATTATCAAAAGATCACAAAGGGAAATATGATATCTGTAAGATATCAAATAAAAACGTCTCTTATGTACCAATCACTGCTGTAAGCCCCAAATAACAAAACAATTAGGCAGTTTTATAAAAAAAATTTATAAATGTTTTTACTTGTCTGTGAGCATGCTTGTGTGAATAATCCAATGTTATATCTCGGATGTCCAGTCCAGCAGGAAAAGCAGGCTAAACAAATCATCATATATCGACTATTGATGATACTCTATTTATCTCATTGCAAAGGGGAGGATTTCAGCTTTCTAATGACACTTAGATTGAGCTTCTAGTCCACTCAGAGGCCGAGATATTCTATGAAACAATGGTGCATGAACTGAAAATTAGTCAATGGACGAGTACATCTGTGTGGGCTATAATGCGTTAGAGCGCCACCTACATATCAGATCGGCATTTTGTGAAGGAAGATGATAATTTTATTTCTGATACTTGCTGCCATCTAGTGGAACAAAATACTTTTTGGAGGGAGATGGCACAAACAGAACAATAATTACATGCTTACAAACATAAGGGGAAAATAAACAAGATAACAAAAAAAATATTAATAATTCTATTCATCATAAGATTATAAATATACAATGTTTTTTATGAATAATTTGAGTCTTTTTTAAATTTGGGGGTTCTAAAAATATGGCAATTAGTTCACATTGTGTGTAAATGATGAGCTTTTAAATTTGATTGTGATAAATTGCAGGCGGCAGCCCACAAATGCCAGAGTTTTAGGAGTTAAAGCACTACTAACCTGTCTGACAATGTTCTGGACGAGTTTGTCCATGGTGAAGGCAATGTAGGCGTGAATGGTGAACATCTCTCGGAGAGAATCTTCGTACTGTGACGCCTCCATATTCCCATCCAACAGATTACGCACCATCTCTAGAAACGCAGAGTAATAATCCTCCACTTCGACATCCACTGAAAGAGAAAGACAGAGAGAGTTTTTTTTAAATAAGTCCAAGACATTTCAATCAGACAGATGTCCCTTTATTGCAAAGAAACTAATATTTTTCACAACTTTCTCAGTCTCTAAAACAACTTTGCTTTTTTGCTGATATAAACAAGTCTGTATGGGTGGGCAAAAAAATATTAAGCAATAATAAATCACTGTTTCCACAATCCAATAAAATCCTTGTGCATAAAATCACGCCCTACATTATTTACTCAGAAAAGTGTCATCACAGAAGATAAATTTGCAAATTTTGCGAATTAATTTTTATGTCAGCTTTAAATACAGATCTAAAGAGCCATTTTGAGCATGCTTTTGTGTCTGTCTGCTCTCTTTTTCCATTGTTTTTCTATGCAGACATGCAATTTGACCATGGTGCCTCATCAAGACCTTTTCAGTATTTTGCACAGAAGTGCCAAATTTTTTGACATATTGTCAGCTAAAAAAATTAAAAATAATCACATATTAAACAGCGTCTTGAGACACATGCATTCTGTTATATGCTATGCATCTCGATTTTTTTAAGCGCAATAATGCGTCTTAATTGATTAAGACTGCTTTAGGCGTTTACAAACAATATCTAATTAAATTAAAGTGTTGCTAGCTGTAAGTTAGCTGTGAGGAGTATGGACGCAGACTGTGATGACACGTTTCAGTATTATTTAGAAACGTAAATCTAGCAATCTTTTCATATCTTTTTTTATTATTTTGTGTAAAATCATAACATTACACTATGTGTTATATAACCCTGACGTGAATTTAAAAAATCTGGTAACACTTTACAATAAGGTTCAATTCGTTAACATTAGTTAATGCATTAGGTATCATGAACTAACCATATTTAGTACATTTTTAGTATATTTATACAGCATTTATTAAAGAATTAGTTCATCCAAAAATGAAAATTCTCATCATTTACTCACGCTTATGCCATCCCAGATGTGTATGACTTTCTTTCTTCTGCTGAACTCAAATCAAGATTTGTAGAATATTTCAGCTATCTAGGTCCATACAATGCAAGTGAACGGTGGCCAGAACTTTAAATGCAGCATAAAAGTTATCCATACAACTTCAGTGATTAAATCCATATCTTCAGAATCAAATTGATATGAAGCAATATTTAAGTCCTTTTTTAAAATAAATCTCCACTTTCAGTCTTCTTATGTTTTTGGCGAATAACATTGTTTAAGCATATCGTCACCTACTGGTCAGGGAGAAGAATTATATTAAAAAGGACTTAAATATTGATCTGTTTCTCACCCACACTAATCATATCGCTTCTGAAGACATGGATTTAACCCCTGGAGTCATATGGATTACTTTTATGATACATTTATGTGCATTTTGGACCTTCAAAGTTCTGGCCACCATTCACTTGCATTGTATGGACCAACAGAGCTGAAATATTCTTCTAAAAATCTTCATTTGTGTTCAGCAGAAGAAAGAAATTCATACACATTTACCTAATGTTAACATATACAACTTTTGATTAGAAAAATCTATTAATATATGTTGAAATTAACATTAACCAAGATTATAAAATGCTGTAGAAGTATTGTTCATTGTTAGTTCATGTTAACTAATGTTATTAACTAATGATATCAAACAAACCCTTTTTCTAAAGTGGTCTCCCACTCACCGCTAGAGAAGTTTACACTACTACACTACTACACTACTTCCAGGTTCGAAACCAAAAAATTAAAAAGTGTCCATTGTGTACTTTCTATACTCACTGGGCTCCTTCAGACGCAGCTGAATGGCGGCATTTTCATTTTTGTCCCGTTTGAGTCCGAGCACCTCCTTCTCCCACTCGCGCTCTCTCAGGTCCTCTTCGATCTGCCGTTCGGCCTGCGTGTAGAGCCGCAGCAGCCGCGAACACAGCGTGTTATGCAACCGGAGAAATATATACCAGTTATTATTCACGAAGAACAGATTGTATGCATCCTCGCAGGAGTGAAGTCGTTGAGCCGTGGTCGAGCTAAAGAGCAGTTTGGACTTTGTCGGGCTGCCACCAACTCCTCCCGTTAGCCCGTTGTGCTTCTTTGATGCTCCCTCGTCAAGGTCCATGTCTTCTTCATCATCCTCTTCCTCGGCATCCGAAAGCACCCCCCGCTGGGAAAAGAGCATGCTGGGGATAAAATGGTAGATGATTTGTTTGATCTTGTATTTTTCCTCTTTGTTGATGCTGCTCTGGCGTTTCACGTGGTGGATGATCAAAGCTGCCGCGTCTTCTAGGATCTGGTGGTCTTCATAGGTAAGTGTTATGTGAGGGCCACTAGGGGGCATGCTGCTGTCCTCCGAAGACTGTTCCTGCCGCTAAACAAACACACAAACGTAAACCATCTTTTCTTTTAGATGAACAAACCCCTTGTAACTTGCCCTAGATGATAAAGAGCGTCTCACCTCATCAAAGATGCTCTCAATCTCGTTGAGAAGCGTTTTAGAGCGCAGAACCTTAGTGTCATTCTGTTTGAAGTTAATGCCTTGATGGTCGAGAGATTTCAGGTAATATTTCTCATTCTGCTCTCTCCAGATCTTGTTAAAACCCCGTTGAGCTTCACGCCACTCTTCTTCTTTCAGCTTAAGCCTGAAAAAGAGCACGATATGAGACATTTCAGTGCTACGTCAATTCTACTTACCTTCACTTTGCTCAGGAAGCTATAAAACGTTTATAGTACCTTTAAAACTTGCTATAATGTGATGCTTCATCAACAACAACAACAACAACAACAACTTTAAGAATCCAAATTCAGTTTCATATTTGGTTGTAAGATTGTAAATTAAGGATAGAAAGATATATCAGCCAAACCAATTGGGCAATATTTGGGCAATACTTGGAGACCGATTTAACAGAAATGTTGGAACAATCTATCTAACCTCTTGAGTATGATGGGCACAGACACTGCTGGGTTCTTCTTCAGCCCGTCGATGATATCCAGAGCTTTGTCTCCATATATCCTCTGAATGGCTTTTCGATGGATGATCTCAGAGGAGCCGCCCAGATTGCTGTCCAGCTGAAATTTCGCCTGCTCTTCTGCAGACATCCGAGACAGCTTCTTCTGAATCGACTCTAGAACTCGAATGGTGGCCAGGTTTGATTCCAAGACAACATCCAACTACAGTGAGGAATCAACACCTTCGTTAACAAGAGAGGCATCACACAAATGTTTTAAAACCAGCAAAAGAAGAACTTCCTGTGTGTGTGTGTGTGTGTGTGTGTGTGTGTGTGTGTGTGTGTGTGTGTGTGTGTGTGTGTGTGTGTGGAAGTGTCTCACCTCAAACCGCTCATCCTCACATCTGTACATGTGCTCTTCATACTGAGTCTTCTTTGAGCTGACGAAAGTAGAGTCCTCAGACCAGGAGGGGAAGGAAACCCAAGTATCATTCAGCACCTGATGGATACAGATGAATCCAAAATCAGTCTGTAAATGATCATAACAACTTTAAAATCTTCTAACAAAGGAATATTAGAAGACTACAATTCAGAAATCAGTATCTTCGATTTGGTCAGTGATTCTACGCTGGTCATGGGATTTGTAGGTAAAGTTGTCTCACCTCTTTACAGAGTGGTGTTCTGCCAGTACATTTGGGCAGCTGGTAGCTCTTGGGTAAAGCTCTATAACTTGAGCCCAGACGTTTGCATGAGGCATAGTCAATTTCCATGGCGATTCCCTCAGTCGCTCGTTCTTTAGGGTATGTCTCCATGTGTGATATCTCCTTGTAGCCAAGGAAGTTCTTAAACCAGGTAAACAGCTCAGGAAATTTGCTGACAAAGAAAATTCAAATTATTTGGTTATTACATTTTTAAGACTCTAAAACACAAGCCCAATACTACAAAATAAATACAACAGATACCAAACTCATGTACTTGTACTCGTGTACTTACAAATGCTCCAAAAACCAACACCATCTGACGTACGATCGTAATTACGTAAATATTCAGCGCACAAATTCAAATCACATGGTGTTGCATAGCGACCTGCTTTTCCACCCACAGAAGTAGGGCTGGTATTGATATTGATACATTTTTCCTGATTCGATTCTGATTCACTAGCTCTCAATTTGATTTTGATTCGATATCGATTCATTTGGGTATAATTTAGTTATAATGTCCCTTTTGCTTACATAAGACAGACATTCTCTCCCAGTTAATGCTGTTAATTATACAGGGGGCCTTTTAACCAAGTACATTATGAAAATATTATTTTACTGATTTAATTTTGGCTTTTAAAAAATTAACAAATCCATGTATTCAATCACGGAATAACATAATTCATATATCATTTTTTGGCTTTATCTCATCTGTGCTATGTCTGATTACAATTTATGGGTATTAAAAGAGACATTATTCAGTGACAAGATTAGATTAGATTAGATTCAACTTTATTGTCATTGTGTGAAAATACATGTACAGAGCCAATGAAATGCAGTTAGCATCTAACCAGAAGTGCAAATAGCAATATGTATATATAGTATGTGTGTATATATAGTATGTATATATATATATATATATATATATATATATATATATATATATATATATATATGTCTAAGTATATACAATATGGGCTTTTTGAGTTATGATGTAGAGAAGCAGAGACCAGCTCAATGCAAATGTCTATAATACAGTACAAGGTGCAAATGAAGAAGCATAAACTGAAAGTGCATTGTACAGAATGAGGTATAAATATGTAAATGTGTAAATATACGTATATGGCCGGTGGCCATAACAGTGCAAGCAGCATCAGGAGGTAGACGTTATGTGCAAGAAATGTGCGAAAAATAAAAAAGAATTTAATAAATATATATAAATTAATAAAAGAAAAATACAAATATGAAGTTCGGGTGGGATGTAGTGTTCAGCGCCTGAGTTTAGAGTTCAGTAGGCTGACAGCTGAGGGATAGAAACTGTTCCTGAGTCTGCTGGTGCGACAGTGAAGACTCCTATGGTTGTGTTGATCACGTCTTTGGACTCACATTACTTGGAACAACTTTTACTCTCAACACGCAATGAAAGGATCTTGCTACTGAATACAGTCAGATGCCAAATAAATACATTTAAAAAAAAATTTGGTTGCAAATGCAAGTGATTTTCTATCATTGTAGTGGAGGTTTGCTGCATAGAGTAAAAGATCGAACTTGTAAAACTGTAACACTTTTTAATAATAATATTTATGGTAATAAATCAACAGTACTTGTAATAGAATTAAGTTATATCGCACATCTGTGATGCTCTGTTATGCAGCAATTGTTTTGACAAAAATAATGCAATATTATGTTGAACATTAATATTTCTATTTTCATTTGATTAAAGTTTGGATGAATGAATTGGTGTAAACACCATTTTGATGATCAAATTTAAGTAAACTGTAGATATGGATCTACACAGGTATCGTATCAGAGAGTAAAATATAATCGT
The DNA here is from genome assembly GCF_025860055.1 of Xyrauchen texanus. Classification (NCBI taxonomy): domain Eukaryota; kingdom Metazoa; phylum Chordata; class Actinopteri; order Cypriniformes; family Catostomidae; genus Xyrauchen; species Xyrauchen texanus. Next base: position 23,215,793 of record NC_068321.1, on the reverse strand, counting down.
TCTCCAAAAAAATGGTATTGGGACATCCCTAAATTATTTTCTTCCAAGCAATTTAGTCTCCACTTTAACCCAGACTTACCCCAGGAAGGGAACCATAAGTTGAACCAGCTCAGCACGTGAAATAATCTCTTGGTTAAAAAGGACCAGGCAGCGTACAAAGTTGTCAAAGGCCTCAGCACTCCGCAAGGCTTTCCTCACCTACAAAATGTCATTAATGTTAGTCAATACAGCTGGAAAAACTAGGCCTTTGAGATGAAAAAAAAAAAAAGCATAATTAATTCAGTGCAACTCACTTTGTCAAAGAAAAGAGTCTCTGTTCCTCCATGTTTGCTGCTGTCGGCCACAGATGAATCTTTGAGATTCAATAACTTAGGCTTTTTCTAGAGAAAACAACCAAAAAAAAAAACGATTTGAGAAATCAAGCAAGTTAGCCCATGGAAAACAAATAAAACAGATCACTGAATGAAGATGTTTCAGATCAATAAGTTGACAGCAGTCGTTGGTGATTAGTGGATTTTTAAAAATAATTGAAAAAGCCAATGAAATATTGTAGAGCTGTGCATAACTAGGTTAAAAATCATTTTAAAAGAGACTGCACTCACAAAGAGCAATTTCTAGCTGATGAAATATTTCTGAGCTGCCCATAACTAGTTTAAAAATCCTTCTGTAGAGACTGCACTCAAATAAAAGCAATTTCTTGCTGATGAAATATTGTTCAGCTGTGCATAACTTGAAAACTTGTATTCTTGGCGTCGTTTTACATTTCCATTACTTTCCCAGGCCTTAAAATCACAAACTTAAAATTCCCTGATATTTTCAGGCTTTTCATGACAGTGGAAACCCTGTGTGGGTGTTTAGTGATTGTGGTGGCAGTGTACCTTCACAGGTGGAGTGACAGCTGTAGTCGAATGTCTGCGGATCTGGCAACCGTTCTGATTGGGCCTCTGCTTGTTATTGAGCTGTGGTTTCTTGATCGTTCCGCCGTGATCGTTACGCACGGATTCGGCCTTCTCCGCCGTTGTCTTGCCCAGCAACTACAGGAAGTGCAGAGAGAAAGAAAACGACAATTAACACGTCACTTTTTATCTTTGGGTTTAAACTGCAGAAGGTCAAAAAGTGACATTTGGTTCATCTTGTTTTCAGAATGTTCAGGTCGTTTCTAATTATATTCTAAAACTAGAGTGAGACGAGGCCACTGATATTGACCTGTTTCAGTGATGTCACTTTTTTCCCGCTGTCGTCATAATTATGACCATCAGCGTGAGGAAACTATGGTGGTGAATGGAAAAACAATGGCAATAAAAAACACTTTTGATTCATGCCATGTCCCAGGAATTGTATATATTGGCTGTTATGAATAATATAGTCCAAAAACAAAAAAACATCCAGTGAGCGGCAGTGTTTACCTCATTGATGAGAGGTCAACAGAGAACGGCCAGACTGATTCAAACTGACAAAGTCTACAATAACTCAGATAACCACTCTGTACAATTGTGGTGAGAAGAATGTTATTCTAAGATGTGGGTTGGCGCTGTTTTGGCAGCACGAGGGTGACTTACACAATATTAGGCAGGTGGTTTTAATCTTGTGGCTGATCGGTGTATATAGAACTGTCTTTGAAATTAGATGATTTCCTATTAAGCAAGTAGGCACACTGGATTTTTTGGGCATTCAAATCTGATGCCGCAATTGCTTCAGTGTTATGACATCATCAACAATCCAGTTATATATTATAGATCAGTGGGTGTGGCTCAAGTGGGCAGGGTCACAGAGGAAGCGGGGCCATGATCAAACTCACCACAGAGCTGTTGGCGTCTGGCAGGAACTGGCCGAACTCCGATAGAAGATCTTCCTGGTTCTTGAAGAGCTGAGCTACTTGAGCGTAAACCTCCTGCTCTGTCAGGCTCGGTGTGTAGCTCCCGCCCGCTTCTTTAGCATTACGCTGTTCCTTCTGTTTCACAAAATAACCAAAAAACAGCATTAGACACAACTAGAGATGCAAGTAAAATATACAAAACCAGTCAAAAGATTGAACACTCATACTCAATCATTATTGTAATTGTCTGCATAACTATGAAATATCTAACGACATATAATGATATAAATATACTCCAAAACCCTAAACAACACTGTAAAAATTATGATTTAAACAACTTTACAGCTCAAAATACATTTGAGTTTTAACAGAACAATTAATGTAAGTGCTTTTATAAAATTATAAGCCCCTCCAAAATTTGGCCCCATTCACTTCCATTGTAAGTGTCTCACTGTAATACATTTTTGTGGTAGTCAACATTTTGTCACAAAGGCTACCGATTGAGCTTAACTTGAATTGAACCCGGAATATTACTTTTAGGTTTTATAATCAGTGTTGGTAGGTGTCAGACCCGACCTGGTATGTGTGCAGGATTTCGAGGAAGGACTTGTAGATGTTGGGCTGGCCCTGGAAGCGGTTCTTAATCTTGTTGACGTAGTTAATGGCGTGGTTGAATTCCACAGGCTGATTGTTCTGCAGCGGCGGGGCGGAGGGCATACTGCTGATGGGGGTGAGGGGCTGCGGCGGGGGTGACCGTGGGGAAGCGTACGGCGGGATGGACGGATTGGGGTGACTGCTTGGAGTCAGAGCCGGAGACTGCAACGGCTAGAGAGAGAGGGATGGAAAATAATATAAAATAAATCACTGCCCCTGATCTGAAATACAGCAGGCAATATAGCTAAAAAAAATTACATGTCAATATTTTTAAATCTTTTTGATGATATTTGATATACATTTCCATATGTATGAATCCACAATGTTTTTCTGTAAAACAACAATTTTGCTCATGTAATTTACCTTGCTTTTCGGTGTGGGCAGGGTGGGTGGCGTTGAAGCCGTGCTGGTGGGGTTTGTAGATGTCTGGTTCTGGTGCTGTGGCGCCGGTCCAGTGGGGATGTTCTGCACAGAGATGCCGTGAGGTGTGATGTGGTGGATCTGACCGGGTGTGGTCACGTTAACCAGGTCATTGGTCTGAACTTCAATCTTGTACCCCGGTGGAAGAAATGTATTAAACCCCATAATGAGATCAGGGTGACCCTTAAAGAGCTGGGACACCCTGCTGATTACGCCTGGGGTGTCAATACTGCAGAATGACAGAGAGAGATAACAGATGAGCATGTTAAACACAGGGCATCTGTGTTTACAATTTGGTACATATTCAGTTTCAATTTTCAGTTCAGTTCATATTTCAGTTTCAGTTTCATGTTGGTGCCAGATGGGCTGGTTTGAGTATTTCTGTAACTGCTGATCTCCTGGGATTTTCACACACAACAGTCTCTAGAATTTACTCTGAATTGTGCCAAAAACAAAAACCATCCATTGAGCGGCAGTTCTGTGGGTAGAACACCTTATTGATGAGAGAGTTTAACAGAGAATTGCCAGACTTGTTAGAACTGACAAAGTCTACAATAACTCAGATAACCGCTCTGTACAATTGTGGTGAAAAGAATATCATGTCAGAATGCTATTCCGAGATGTGGGTTGGCACTGTTTTTGTGGCACGAGGGGGAACTACACGATATTAGGCAGGTGGTTTAATTGTTGTGGCTGATCGGTGTGTATCAAATATTGTCAATAGGCTGAAAAATATTGAGATCGAATTTTTGAAGCCATTTCACCCAGCCCTAATTCTAAGTCACTGTAAATTTGCTGATTTAAGCACACGTGTGAACGCACATCAATGGATTTATATATTAAAGGTATAGTTCACCCAAAAATGAAAATGCTCTCATTTACTTACCCTCATACCATCCCAGATGTGTATGACTTTCTTCTTTCTGCAGAACACAAGCAAAGAATATTTGAAGAATATTTCAGCTCTGTGGGTCCATACAATGCAAGTGAAGTGACCAAAACTATGAAGCTCCAAAAAGCATATAAATGCAACATAAAAGTAATCCATACAACTCCAGTGGTTAAAACCATGTCTTCTGAAGCAATATGATAAGTCTGGATGAAACAGATCCATATTTAAGTCCTTTTTTCCTAAAAATCTCCACTTTCACATCATCTTTTGTTTATGGGCGATATACATTCTTCATGCATATTGACACCTACTGGTCAAAGGATGAGATTTATAGTTTAAAAGAAGGACTAAAATATTTATGTTTCTCAGCTACACCTATCTTATCATACCTTCTGAATACGTGGATTTAACCACTGGAGTCATATGGATTACTTTTATGCGTCATGTGATTTCTGGAGCTTAAAATGTTCTGGCCACCATTTAATTGCATTGTATGGACCCACAGAGCTGAGATATTCCTTTAAAAATCTTTGTTTGTGTTCTGCCAATGAAAGAAAGTCATACACATCTGGGATGGCATGAAGGTGAGTAAATAAGAGAATTTTCATTTTTTGGTGAACTACCCCTTTAACGCACCATGTTCATATAATCATATGGCTTGCCAACCGTAAACTATATTACTTGGAACTTGAAGAATTGTTAATTGTGATTAATAGTATTATTAATAAATGTAATTATTGACCATTGGTGTCTTTTATAATGTTTTTATAAAAGTGGCTTGCTTAATGTATGGAGTGATTTTACCACCATGGAGGCTCTACTTCATATTTCCTTATCAGTGGGAAAAAAGAAAATCACTGTACCATCTAATTTGACTGGCTTTTTGCTTTACTTTAAAGTAAAAGTAAAACCTGTGAAGCAGAAGTTTGTGAGTATTTAAATGTAATGAGAGAAGTGAGATAAGCTGAATAAACTCACCTCTGAGATTTGAACTCTTTCATGATGTCCAAGAAATCATTGTAGACCTGTGGCTGACTGCCAAATTGCAACTTCACCTGGTCCAGGTAAGACAGGGCATCCTCTACCTGCAGGAGAGAAAATGATGATCCAATTTAGTTCATACCTGTTACTGATATGCATGGTAAATCACCTTTTGTTTGACTCCCAAACCAGCCGAACACAACATTCCATGTCCCACCTTGAGTCTCTGGAACTGCTGCTGTCCCTGTGCAGATGCAGAGGGGGTGGGTGGGTGTGCATGGGCATGGCCTTGGCCTTGGCCTTGCACTGGCGCTGGGCCGTGGGATTGGACCGCAGGGCCGTGAAGGTGAGCCCCGCTGTGGACCGCTGGGCTAGGAGTGTGACCATGACCACTTGAGCTTTGTGCCACATTGGGCACCTGAAAACAGAAGCAGTGCAATGATCCCATGAATAATGCATGAAGATGTAATGCTGAAATATTTTCTAGGCAAGTTTGTGAATGCAGGCACTTCTAGCTACATGAAATTGATTATGTGCATTATTGTTTTTGTTTTTTTTATGTTTTATACCACAATTTGGAACAACACAAGTAACCGTTATATTCTCAACATTGCCACAAGAGGCGCTATAGAGGACATTAGTGGGAAATGTCCATCTCTACGTTGAGTTTTCTCTTTCAAGTCTTGATGGTGAGTTTCAGTACCTGATACCCCTGAGGAACAGGGTACTGTATTCCTGGAGTAGGCTGCATGGCGTCAGTCACAGCCTCAAATATGGCGGGCGCCGGGGCAAGAACCCTATGCTGGAAGCCCTCGGCGCTGCCAGGAAGGCGGCGTTGTTGTGGGGTGAACACTGGCTCCTGATCCTCTAAACGCCTCCTCATGCTGTATTCATACTCAGAGAACACTAAGTCCTGGGAAGACACAAAAGAAACATGAAATACCATGATATTTTCATTTAGACCCTCGGCCAACAGGATATCATCTAGTCTAGACAGCATAACCACTTACCACCCACTGGTCCGGTATTGTTCACTAACTGGTGCATATTGTACACAAAAGTGGCAAGAGCTTTTTTGCCAGTGAGACAGACAAGCTCCAATCTGAATGGCTAGCCTTACTCAATTTGCACGGATTTATATAATTTCGCCAGAATACAAAGTCGTTTTCACAAGGCTGCTACAATGAGCTCTTCAGAGGAAGATATGGTGGTTTGACAACATTTGAAAGGGTCATGGCAGCAACTCTAGTTTTTGTGTCAATTACTGCACTGATGTTGTGACAAAATGTTATACTGTATATACAATGTATTTTTTTGTCTGTTGTGTGCAAAAACGCACTGACAAATCAGAAGCCTTAAATTTATCAGTAAATTTCAGTAACAACAACCTAGTATTCTAGTCTTGTTGTATTGTTCACTTTCTGTGTATAATATATTCACAATTTTAAAAACACTTTTGTAGAAATAAAGTAATTCAGGAACACAGTCATCAGCTTGTTTTGGACATGTAGCCTACATTATATATATAAGTATTGAAATATTACAATACAAGTTATACAATAGCTTGTGAAGTGAAAGAGACTCTTAAAATTGTAAACAGCGATTGCTTACATTGGTTTGTGATCCTTGTACCAGCTCAAGTTTGTACTTTTCATTAGTGTAATATACTGTTTCTGCCAAAGAAAACAAAGATTTAACTGCAACCAAGATTATAGTAGCTGCAAAAAGCAGTGATAAAGATCTGCATTAAGGGTCATCAGAAAATGTTCGACATTTGGAGAGAAAATTAAAATACCATTTTTATTCGTCCATTCATAAAACACGAAAACCGATGGCCCAGAAAAAGACACACATATATATATACTTATGTATAGTGTATATACGTGTGTGTATAAAGCATCTGTGTATTTGTATGTGTGTGAAAATATAAACGAAAATATTACAATACAAGTTAACCTCAATCAACAGCATTTGTGACAATGTTGATTACCATAAAATGTATTTTGACTTGTCCCCACTTTTCTTTAAAAAGCACTTACAATGGAAGTCAATGGGCCAAACCATAAATGTTAAAATACTATTTCAAAAGTATAGTAACAAGATGTAAACAATATGTGTGTTAAAATGATTTTAGTGCCATAAAACCACTTAATTTTTGTGTAAAGCTATATCCAATTTTGCAACTGTGTTGCCATGACGCAATGCTACAAACCCAAAAACTACAGTAAAATGACAATTTAAATAACTTTAAAGCTGAAATATGAATAAGTTTTAACAAAACTCATTTAAGTGATTTTATAAAATAATAAGCTTAAAATATCTGCCTTTGAACCCTCCAAAAATTGGCCCCATCTCTTCTTTTGTAAGTGACTCACTATAACAGACTTTTGCATTTTTTAAAGAAAAGGAGGGACGATTCATAACTGTTCTGTGGTAATCAACATTATAACACAAACACGAAATTATAGCAATTACAATATCAAGCAAAATAAAACATTTTTACTAAATGTGGACCAGAATTTATTCCAATAATCAAAGTTTGACTATGTAAGACTAGAGACCATCTAGGCTCACATTAGCCAATTAAAAGTGTAGAACAAAACCTTTGGGTTCCAATACATCCAGAAAAACCAAAAAAAAAAACATTTCTTTTCAAGATACATTTGGGTTAGTCTAATGTTTAATTAGTATTTTTGTAACTTGTATTGAATTTGATCAAATATGACCTAATATTCAGAACACCTGGTAAAGCTTGTGAAGTGAAAGAGACTCTTAAAATTGTAAACAGCGATTGCTTACATTGGTTTGTGATCCTTGTACCAGCTCAGGTTTGTGCTTTTCATTAGTGTAATATACTGTTTCTGCCAAAGAAAACAAAGATTTAACTGCAACCAAGATTATAGTGGCTGCAAAAAGCAGTGATTAAGATCTGCATTAAGGGTCAACAGAACATGTTCGACATTTGGAGAGAAAATTAAAATAAACATTTTATTCGTCCATTCATAAAACACGAAAACCGATGGCCCATAAAAAGACACACACATATATATATATATATAGTGTATATATGTGTGTGTATAAAGCATCTGTGTGTTTGTATGTGTGTGAAAATATAAACGTGTGTGTATGTGTGGGTGTACATGAGTCCTGCACATGCGTGCATAAATGCTAGCACTAACTCGCGACTGAAAATGACAAACTTTCGCTAGAAAATCATTCACATTTCAACACATTCACTTTTATAAATGGAGCTCGAGACTTTCATTCTGAGAGAAAAGCTAGAGATTTACAACTAAACCTTAAAACGTACTGAATGAAGATGAGTAAAGTTTATATTTTTGAGCTCTGTGACTCACCAGCTCCTGTTAGCGCACTGTACAACACAATACACCAGAAAGTAGTTAAAACATCAGCGAAACACTGAAACTCTGTGTGTAAACACCGTTAAAAACTGTTTTAAAATCATCTTGCGCAGAAAATCCTACTGAAAACAAGCGATGCGGATGGGAGGAGCTAACTTGGCATTTGGGAATAGTCTCCGCCCACTGTGCTCTCTGATTGGCTCTTAGCTCAAAGGACGCCTTTGGGGAACAAATAAAGTCGTATATTTTGATTGTAAGCTCGCCCTGTCACTCAATGTAGACATTAGAATTGTTTGAAAGGCTGAGACCAAACCCGCCAGTGATTCTCTCTCTCTCTCACACACACATACACAGATGGAGTTTGAAATCGAGTCTCGACACCAGGGAAACTCCTCGAAGGGCAACATGCTTTTAGCAGCGTTTGAACTCATTTTCACGGAAGTCTAGAGAGTGAGCAGCGAAATGTTCTGGCCTTACTTCATTACATGTTAGAAGTATAGTAAACAATGCGCGATCAATCTATTTGATATTAATATAAGGTTTCTTTTGTCCAGGCACTACGTCTGAACGCTTTCAAGCAACTTTCTGAACTTCCTGCCACACGTGACCGTCTGACATTACGCCACAGTTTACTCCCAGAGAGGATGACCAATCAGAAGCCAGAATTCCCTTTGATAACACCCCTTTTTATAATAGCTGCATCTGATTGGCCGGGGACTCGGAGAGGGATCAATGCATGACGTAATCTCGCAGAGGCGTTCGTGCACAGAAATCCATGATTCTGACTGGCCAGGCGCTCTGAGAGGCCGTTTTGAATGACGTGTGTCTCACATTATCGTGCACCGCCCATGAGAGGTGGGGCTTAGGCTAGTGCCCGGGATCCCTCGCCCCGTCCTTCCGCAGTCAGTCTGAGCTGAGACGCAATAGTGAGCGTATGTATACATCGCTGCGCCCCTCAGGACGCGTTTCTTTTAAAAATACAGAAGAAACTCGATACAAACCTAGACCTAAACAACTGAAAGTGACAGAATAAAAGTGTTCGGACTGATTCTGAAGCAAAGAACTCAAAATTTCCAGTATGTTCAGCGATTAGTATAACACGACACCGAACAAAAGATCGACATATAAACACCCTCAAACGCGTTTATTAGAGAGCGACTTTATGATATCTTGTTTTCTGGATCAAATAAGCACACACGAACATGACACCAGAGCTCAAACATACACGCCTCTATCATGACATGTTGTCCTTTAGTAATCAGACCCAAAGTCAAAATGAGAACTAAAATTGCGATCGCATGAACATGGACTCTCTGTTTGCGACCATGCAAAGATCTGAAATGCGAGATCTGATCATGCATAACAGCAGAAACACGCCAGATGATCTAATATTCTTTGTTTACTGGGAGACTGAAGGGGAAAATGTCTAACCGTGTATGTGCAGCTCTTCCCTCCCCCTCTGAACACCAAATACAGCGCTACAAATCTAAACATTGCCTTCAGATCGAAAACCAAGTTATAAAAAGACCACATGAAAACATCAGAAACATATATATGGACTTGTGTACCATTAAACAAAGAAATACGTCTTTTGATCGTTAGTTGGCCAAAGCTTTGCCCCCTTTTCTATCCTTAATGTGCTATGATCTAACAAACAGCCCCGATTACGACATTTTAATCTACTGATCAACCAACCCCTTGCAGAAAGCGCTCAAACACCGACAGAAATGTAGATTTGATTAAATCGGTATCAGATAAATTTGTTTTCTTTTGCCCAGCTGCTACATACCTGCGAAAAAGAGCCTCGCACTCCGGATTCGTGTTTGGAACAAATAGTAGGGAACGCCCCCCTCTCCTCCCATTGGTCTACGCTGCTGTTTGCGTCATCCGGATTTGAATATGACCCGCCAAATCAACAAGAACATAGATGTGCTCACTGCTCATAGTGCTCAAACACCTGTGCTGTGGTGTAGGAACAGGTGTAGTTTCTGGGGCATGTTTGTCTCAAATAACACTTGATGCATATAAACACACCAGCTATACCAGCCTAACTCAGACCTCTTTATGCGGACTAAAAAGTGAACCGAGAGGAAAAAGAAGCATTCACACTGTACTTGGCCTTATAAGTGGACTCAGGTCTCTTTTTAGTCTATTTAAGTTTTGGTAGAGTCTCGGTCCACTTTGCGTTCACATTATTCTAGAAGCGCGGGTTCCCCTAGACTAACTGTTTTAATTATGCACTCTTTTTACAACAACAACAACAACAATAATTAATTCAATATTAATTTAGAAGAGGCATTGAAACTCGGTCTGGCTTTGAACCTTCATGCTTGCACAAAACTCACTGAGAACTGGAGTTGTGTGCAGTTGGCAATACATTACACTTAGGCTATATTTGCATTTAGTCATTTAGTAGACGCTTGTATCCAATAGTTTTATAGTAAAATCTCTTTTTATATCTCTATAAAATAAAAACTGACATTGAATTATGTCATTATGTTTGTATGGTAACCAGTAATGTGCAAAAATATTTTACATAATGCAAATGTGACAATAAAGTGAACTTGGTGCTTTGTGTACACAATGCACAGTATGAGTCAGTGTCAGAAATTAAAGGGTGCTTGGGGCAGAATTGCCTTTGAAAGTGACAAAAATCTGAGATGTCTGAATCATTACCTAATACATATTCTATTCTAGGCCTATACATATTAGCTTTCACATAAAACAGAGAGTTGAGGTTATAAAGGAATATTCCAGGTTCAATACAAGTTAAGCTCAATCGACATGATTTGTGGCTCAATATTCATTACAACAAAAAATAATTGATACTCCTCCCTTTTCTTTAAAATGAGCAAAAATCTGGGTTACAGTGAGAAACAATGGAAGTGAATGAGGCCAATCTGTAAACATTAGCATACTCACTTTTTCAAAAGAATAGCAACAATATGATTTTAGTGTGATAAATCGCTTACAAACCATTTCTGTGTGAAGTTTTAACCAATTTTACAACTTTGTTGCCATGATGACAAGGTTGTAAACAATAAATCCTTAAACCACTGCAAAAATGACGATTTAAACACTTTTACAGCTCAAATAAAACAGGAGTTTTAATAGATTTCATGTCATTTCTTTAATAAAATTATGAGCTTCACATTTTCCCCTTTAAACTCTCCAAAAAATGGCCCCATTCACTTCCATTGTAAGTGCTTCACTGTAACCTCGATTTTTTTTAATAAAAGGTGGGACGATTCGAAGTGATTTTTTGTGGTAATCAACAAATGCTGTTGACTGATCTTAACTTGTCTTAAGCCACATTCTAAATTTTGACAAACAGGTCACATGTGCGGTTTTTACTTTTTTTGTTGTTTTTTTGTCAACTTTAGAATATATTAAATGTATGACCCCCCCCATTCTAAATATTTTTAATTTAAATACAAAAATAAAATAAAACCTAAAACGTAAAATTTGATAAAAAAAAAAATAATAATATTCATAATCTTCGTAGTTATTAGGTTAACCTTGCTCGGGTGCAAGATATTGTCTTAGAAACATCCAATTTGTGGCTCTAGTCTCCACTAGTATTGGAAATAAGTGGATCAGCTGCTTTCAATGACTTCATTTGCATAAATACAGTACTTCTCAACTGGACATTGATTTACAAGCATAACTTGCATATTTATTTCCAACTGATTACATGGGGGATTACACCCACTGCTGCACTTGTGTATATGGTTGAGTGACAATAAGGGGATTTGATATGACTGATTTGAATTGATAACTTTACTCTCCACGATACCCCTCTATGGAACAACAGATACAGTGTATACTGCAGTCAGGGCTGGACTGGTAATCTGGCATACTGGGCATTTTCCCGGTGGGCCGCTGCACTTTAGGGCCGATCAGGGAAGGACTGTCCATTGGGAGAACTGACCGGGCCGGTGGGTCGGCTGCGAAAGTGCCGAATGGGCCGTGATAAGCTTAAAAGACTCGCCGTGTTATGCAGAACGGACCACAAAATGGAGCAGCGATAAGGACAGCAAATACATTTTGGGACGGTTGCCATGTAAAATCCTGGGCCGATTTATCTTCCCAGTCCAGCCCTGTGTAGTTATTACAGCACAAGGTTCACTACTAAACCCTTACATCCCATTGTTTTTGAACAATATAATTTTTTTAGATATCAATTGTAAACTAATTTAAAGGTGCTGAAAGCAATTTTAGCCATTCTACTTCCACAAGACTGAGCCAGATTAGCCACGCCCCCTCTCTCCAAAACCGCACCCTCCAAAGACACCAAATGAGCTTTATTGGGGCCGACATTGTGCAGAAACGGTTGTTCAAAAACAACAGCAGCAAAATAGCACTCTCAACTGAAAATTGTTAAGAACAACATGGCATAAAAATGGCAGTAAGCCTCAATAATTCACTGCAACTACAACACTATGAGAACCTGCAAAATGATTGACAGTTCAAAAGCATCAGAGACACATTTTTATTTGCTGTTTTCACAGTCAAGAGCTGTCACAGAGGCCGGTGAGATATCTCACAGGTCACGACAGTTATTTTCTTTCTTTCTTTCAGGGAGTTAGACATTTTTTCCATACCTTTCCTTGAAAAAAACACTTACAGCACCTTTAACTCTAGAACTATATATAATAGAGATATATATTTAGATATTGTGAGAATAGTGAAGTCAACAAGTTGAGAAAGTATCTAAAATATCCAATTACACCAAAAGCAAAAAAAAATGCATTTTAAGAATATGAATCATTTTTACCCTTCTGCTGATTTTCTACGGTAATGTTAATTTTGAGCAAAACAAACGCTCCTTTTTGTACTAATGACATTAAAACAACAGAAAATATCTTTATTTTCCCATCCCCAAATGTACAGGTTTTTATGAGGAAAGTTTTGGAGTGGATTTAATTTATATAGAGATGCCGGTACTAGAATGTAAACACATATTGTTTGGGATCATCATGGGAAACAAAGACAAGGAGTTTATTCTAAATTGCCAATCATCACAAATAAAGTACCTTTATTTTTTATTTCATTGAGATTTTTGAAGAACAGCGTTGGGGGATCAATTAGTTACTGTAATCTAATTACTTTAGGCACAAAAGTAGTTTAACCCATTACATTTTAAATGATTGTAATCAGATTACAAGTACTGACTTTCAATGAAAGTAGGTACTTTTAAGTGCATTACTTGGGTTACAAATATTTCTAATAAAATTATATTTATGTGTAATACAATTAAAATGTACGTCTGTTTGCGTATCTGTGACAGCCGATGGGTGTGCGACAATGAACAATGAGAAAATTGATGTTATTTTGAATTTGTTGACTTAAAAGTAATTAGTAATGTAATTATTTTTCTGCTATAGTCTGAGATTGGAATTAAAACACACAGTCAATAGATATTTCTTTCCATTTATTAAACTTTAAAACACATGATTTTGATTTGGTTTTGCTCAAATAACATTGCAGTTTGAGCACAGGTCATTCTGAGAGAGAGCGGTGTCCCGCTAAGGCAGCATCAACATAAACATCTCTCACAATCCATACGAACATGTCCAGAATAAGGCTCTTTAGCTACTTAGTACTCAAAAGCACTTGATCACTTATAGAACTGTTGCAAACATATTGATATTGACATTATAGGTTAGTTTAACTGACATAATGAACAAGAAAGAAATATAAAGATTAAATCGGATATAAAAGAAAATATAATTTATGAACTGTATATATTTGGAAGCAGAGTAATAATTAAGGACATAAAACTTGGTTATAATAGAAAAATAAAACTGGTCACATTTTGTGCCCACTAAGGCAAGACTGCAGATCCTGGAATCATTGGGAGTGTATTCAGATGTTTCACTACAGCCAAATTCAATATGAACTCAGTGGAGTAAAGACAAAATAAAAATTTATCTAAATGCACTTTACATGCTTTTAGATATAACTTTAAACTGATTATTAGTACAATATTAACAGACAAAACTAGTACAAAAAGTGTAAAAAAATGGAACTTGTAACAACTCATGTTGTTCCAAACCTGTAGGACTTTTTCATACATGGAACACAAAAGCAGTTGTAAGACTAAATAGTCACCTCAGTTACCATTCACTTTAATTGCATTTTCTGTCCATACAAGTGAATTTTGCATTCCATGCAAGAAAGAAATCTGGGTTTGGAACAACATGAGGATGAGTAAATGGTGCCATACATTTTTTGGGGGTGAACTATCCCTTTAAAAGTTTTATAGTGAATCTTTTGTTATTTTTAGTTATTTCTCAGGAAAAATAAACTTTTTTTTTTTTTGTTGAAACAAATTTGAAGCTTCTTGTGAAATACATGAATTTTGAAAATGTTGACAAAATGCACTGAATAAACTGCAGTCACAAAAAATGAAAGCTACATAACAGCTAGACCACTGAACACTTAAAGGTGTCCCTTTACAGCAGAGTCTTTTATGGTTACTATATAGGCTGCCAATCTTTAAAAGAAGATCATTTTGAAATAACTGGTTTAGATCAGACACGGTAAATCAGGCAACTGATTGGCTACTGACAAAGACGCAGTCTTTGTGATTGGTCTGCCCATGGGTAAGAAAACAAGCCCTGTCTTTCATGATTGGACTAGAGCAGGACCTGTATCTCACTGATTGGATGAGATTTGGCTCTGTCTGTCTCTGATTGGCTAAGAGGGGCCCTTGTTGCTCACTGATTGGCAGAGAGCAGGCCCTGTCTCTGGGTGTGCTCAAGGATTGCCGTGTGGCAGAAATAGTACTGCTCGGGTGTTTGGATGCTGAAGGCACGCTGTGTTCTCATCCGTCGCACTGTCTGATAAACGTTTAGAGTCCCAACATCCTGCAGCTGGGACAGACAGATATCCAATGCACAAAATGTACCTGTAAGGGGGGGCAAAGTCAAAGGTCAGTCTTATAAGCAATAAAAATGTTTTTACACATGTCTCATTGTAGAAGAAAATGTGAGTGGTGTTCGCTTGTGCAAAACTCAATGACAGGATGCTAGGGTACTATGGGTGGTTGCCAGGGCATTACTAAGCAGTTGCTCTGGTGTTCTAAATTGTTTGTAGCCCATTGCCATGTGGTTTCCAGGGTGTTTTGGGTGGTTGCTATGTGGTTGCTAAGATGTTCTGAATATTTTTAACACATTGCCATGCAGTTGCTAAGGTGTTGTGGGTGGTTCCCAGAGTGTTGCTATGGTGTTCTTAAGGGTTTGTTGCCCATTGTTATGCTGTTGCTAGGGTATTCTAGGTGGTTGCTAATTCACTGCGAAGATGTTCTGAATGTATATAGCACATGGCTATGCAGTTGGTAAGGTGTTCTGAGTGTTATTTAGAATGGTGCTATGGAGTTGCTAAGGTGTTTTGAATGTGCTTAGCATGTTGCGATGTGTTTAAGCATTGTGCTATGTGGTTGCTAGGCTGTTTTGGGTGGTTGTTATTTAGTTACTAAGATGTTCTAAATGTTTTTTAGTATATTGCTATGCAGTTAATGGGGTGCTATGGGTGGTTTCCAGGGCATTGCTATGCAGTAGCTATGGTGTTCTGAATGGTTTTTAGCCAATTGATATGCGGTTGCTAGGGTGTTTTTGGTGGTTGCTATGTGGATGCTAAGATTTTCTGAATATTTTTAGTTCGTTGCTGTGCAGTTGCTAGGGTGTTGTAGGTTGTTGCCAGGCCACTGATATGTGGTTGCTATGGTTTTCTATGTGTTTTTCAGTATGTTAGAATGGAGTTGCTAGGGTGTTGTGGGTGGTTGCCAGGGGCATTGCTAAGCAATTGCAAAGGTGTTTTCCAAGTGTTTTTTTAGCATATTGATATGCAGTTGCTAGGGTGTTTTAGGTGATTGCTATTTAGCTGCCAAGGTGTTCTGAATGTTTTTTAGCACATTGCTATGCAGTTGCTAGGGTGTTGTGGGTGGTTTGCAGTTGCTTTGGTATTCTGAATGGTTTGTAACCTGTTGCTCTGTGGTTGCTATGGTGTTTTGGGTGGTTGCTATGTACATCCTAAGATGTTCTGAATGTTTTTAGCACACCAGTATGCAGTTGCTAGTGTGTTGTGGGTGGTTGCCAGGGTATTTCTAAGCAGTTGCTAAGGTGTTCTGAGTGTTTTTAGCATGTTGCTATGTGGTTGCTAGGAGCTTGGTGCATATTACTAATAATGGCCTAATAGTGATGTGCCTTATTAAACACACACTACAGGAGAAAAGTCATTAAAATACTTCATTAATATGTAGGTTAGATTTTGTGATGCATTTAATTCGTGGTCTGAAACCAACCGGTCCTGCCGATTCCAGCACTGCAATGAACCACCATGGGTGGCCCGAGTGGGTGACCCCTCCACTGCGACCCGAAAGCCTGGACTGCCCACTGCTGCTGATGTTTCACAGCCCACAGGAAGTCAATGAGAGACACGGCGGAGGAAGGGACCCCGTAATCAGGCCAGCTGAGGAACTGGAAGTGAGTCACCTGCCTCTGTTCAAATGTCTGAAAATATATTGATACGTTTATTATAGTTTCCATTTTGCCATTTCCATTTTATAATTCCAATTTAGTTCAGTTTCCGTTTGATTGTTTTCTAGTTTCATTATTTAAATTTTAATTAGTTTTGGAATTATGAAGCTGTGTTTTCTGTTAGATTGAGTTATTTTTTTTTTTATATAAAATTTGTTTTCATTTAGTTTTTGCTTCCATTAACAATAATGCCACTGATATGATGACATTCAACTGTTTCAGTCACGTGACATTTTCCTCACAGCCGCCATTTTTATGTCCACCCGCCAGAAGAAAGCTATGATGGTGTATGGCAAAACACCTGAGAAACAATAAAGAAAAACGTCAATAATTGTTTTTGATCCAGATCTAATATTTATGCAGATCTGATGTCAGCACAAATATTGCCAAGTTTGACTTTTGCAGACACTGATTCACAAATGAAAGACTGTTATGTGCTGTTCTTTTATTTAAAAATGGCATATTAGTTATTTTTAAATTTGTCAGTTAATATCCCAAAAATCTTTTTACATGTTATGAACAGTTAAGAACCTATTAATGACTTACAATATAGTCTTCCGTCAGGTTATGAATGATTTATAAGCTTGAATTCCACAGGGTCAAAACTGACCCGTGAATGCAAAAGGTGTATGCAGATTCTGAACGCAATAGGAGGGTGAATGAATCGTTCAAATACAATTATAGGCCTTGTTAAACTTACACATTCATGTTTTTTTATATAAACAATAAAATATGATACAAAAACAGCTTTGTTTTGCTTAGTATATTTTAAACACTGGTGTGTGTCACACCTCTGTGTTGTGTAGCTCTAGTGTGGTTTGGTTGTAATGCGCATGGTTGTCCACTCTATGATTGACCACAGCGATGTGTCCGTACACCTCCTGACCGCCCTCCTCTTGGGGCCAGTACTGTCCGCACTTCCTTCTGCCACCTTCTTCCATCCTAGACACATACAAATCTTTAAACAGCACTCTCTTTTAAAAAGTTGCATGTAAAGTAGTCTCACACCAATGAACCGCCAATGGACCTCACAGAAAATGGCAAAAGCTTGCTGAAATTAATGTCCCGGAGGTATTTAATCAGTATTCTGGGTAAGAAGGTTGTGTTTAAAAAGAGTCAAGTGTAGTTGCTGACTCGACATGTTAGTCAGACACCCTCTTCCTGTCTACGTGGGTATATTTTTAACTAGAAATAGCAGCAATGAGGAACGACTGACAGTGAACTGGTCTCTCTTTGACCCCCGTCTCACCTGGTTGTCATGACGATGAGGAGGACACTTTGCTCCCAAACAATTCTCCAGAAATCTCCATAGGTTTTCTCCAGCGGACCTGTTAAAAAACAAAGATTATACACGTGCACCACTGCAGGACAATATCTGTAACTCTAAGGGGCCGTTCACAACAAACACCGTGTGTATATCTGCACAATTTTTTCTTCTACGTAAACATGTGCTTAACGGACGTTTTTGACCATTGCACAATGTCTTGCAAGTTTTTCCCCAGCATCTGTGCTTTAGATGAAGAACTTTCATAAAGGACAAAAAACAAAAAAACAAAAAGCATCTCGAGACACAAGTGTCTAGCTTTTTTAAAGTGCCAGAACACATTTGGTGTGAACGGCCCCTAACAGGGTTTAAAAAAAGGCTAGTTGTTTTTACCCTGTGTCCCAATATATGCATTTTTCTGTTTGTATCCATCCATGAAGCTGGCGTTTATGTAGTCTGATCTCTGTGTAAAGAAAACAGGTCAATCAGAACAAATGGTTATAGATTAATACATTCATGAACACAAATATAGCCCATTATAGATATGTAAACAGAATAAAATCAGACAGCACAAACCTCGTTTCTTCTCGCTTTGAGTCGCACGCGAGTTTGATCGAGGCACGGCACGTCGCCATAGCGATTCCGCTCCTGATTGTGAGGAGCCCTAAAGAAGTTTAAAAGACAACATGAAATTAAAATTGACCCCAGATTGATGCCATTAATAAAGGTCCCTGGTCTCTTTGTGCATGTTATTCAGTTTGTATTCATAATAAACATTATTTTCAAATGTAACAACTTCTCCGCCTCTAAAATGGAGAGGGTCCACACATGGGGCAGCCATGTTAGAATCACATGACCAGCCGAATAATACTACTCTCTTAATCTCAGTAACCGTCCTGTTATTTGACACTTTCACTCATTGATTAAAGTAATCATGACTGACTGTGAATACTACATTTTTTCAATGGCATCTGAAACTGAAAACGTATTGATTTTAAATGATGCTTCATCCAAGCCACTAGGTGTCAGTGTAAATCCAAGATGACAAAGAAAAAAGTGCGCCTTTAAAGTTGTAAATAATTAAATAGTGTCATCATTTACTCACCCTCATGCTGTTCCAAACCCTTTCTGAAGACTTTCTGTCTTCCATATGAACAGGGTTGGGAGTGTTACTTTTAAAATGTATTCCACTACAGATTACTAAATACATGCTGTAAAATGTAATTTTTTATGTATTTCATTAGATTACTCAAGGTCAGTAACATAATCTTAATAATTTGGATTACTTCTTCAGCACAGGTAGATATTTTAACTTGTTTTGACTTATATGTATGATATATTCTCTGAAAAAAGCCTTAAAAGGATTAGTTCACTCCAAAATTAATTGTTTCATCACCTCTGTGTTGTTATAACCCTATATTACTTTCTTGCTTAACACAAAGACAGATATAAAAAAACAAAACAAAAAAAACACAATTGTGCTCAGTGATGTCATGCAATAGCAGTTTATATAGTGACCACCTCTTCAAGCTTCAAAAGGACACAAAAGTATAATTCAGAAGTCTAATAAATGATTCCACGAGACTCATGATTGTTATGGGAGCATACAATAAGTTGGTGAGAAACAAGCCAAACTCGAATGCATTATTTATTAGAGCTGTTAGAATTAACACAACGCATGTGATTAATTAAAAAAGTTGAATGCATTAATTTGACATTAATACAGCATAAACACAGGGGTCTGGGTAGCTCAGCAAGTAAAGACGTTAACTACCACACCTGGAGTCGCAAGTTCGAATCCAGGGCGTGCTGAGTGACTCCAGTTATGGTGCGTTCAGACCAGAGGCGTTGAGAGCATCAAATTGACCGGAAGTCATTCATTTTCTATGACAGCCAGCGTCTCTCGGCGGCGAAAAGCGGCGTGGCGAGTCTTGGGCGGTGTGGGCGTCAGAGGAAAGTTCAAGTGCGGCCAACATTATGGTAATGAGCTTTGACGCGGTTTGGCGGCAACCTATTGGAGTATAGAAGTGCTCCGCTCTAGAGAACACAACCGTGTAAACTTTGGTTCCCACCAAACATTAGTTCCATATGAAGTGGATATTATGGTTTATATAATATTATATAATAATAAATTAAAATATTTCATGAGGATATACGCTACTTGTGATATATCGTCAAAAAGATACCAGTCGACATGTCTGGATGTTTTGTGGCCCCTTTAAATATAGTTCACAAAACGCACTCAACAAATGTTCCCACCTATTTAAAATATGTCAGAGCGTCCACAAATTTTCGATAGCGTTGTTGGCAGGACAGCAAGAGCGAATTTGACACTCTCGCCGCCTCTGGTCTGAACGCACATTTGGCCTGGTTGCTAGAGTCACATTGGGTTAACCTAATCTTGGTCGCTATAATGTGGTTCTCGCTCTAGGTGAGGCGCGTGAATTGCGAGTGGATGCTGCGGAGAGTAATCAAAACACTTTTTAAATGTAACTGTATTCTGATTACCAACGATTAAATTGCAAATGTAGTGGAATACAGTTACTAATATTCTGTATTTTAAATAAGTAATTCCATTACATGTATTCCATTACTCCCTGACCCCGAATATGAATATAAAGTCATCATTTACTTTTATCATATGGAAAAAACATGCAATGAAAGTGAATGGTGACTAAGGCTAACATTCCGCCCTACATCTCCAACAACTGATACGGGTTTGGAACAACACAAGGGTGAGTAAACTATACCGTTAACACTTACAAAGCACAGGTGAATGTTCCAGGTGGTTGTTCTCGGCGAAGCTCCTCGTATTCAAGGTAGATTCCGCTGCGCTGGGCCCGGTTCAGGTGTGCCGTGAGCTCAGGCAGACCCATTCCCTCGGGTCCAGGCACGTGTATTGAGGTGTTCTCCAGGGGAACCCCCACCAGCTCGTCCACTGGGTCCACTCGCCCGTTCTGCTCAGACAGCAGCTGCAGGTTCCAGCTGTGCACGTCCAGAGGCAGACAGCCGCCCAGGTGTTCAGGTAAACAGTCTCTGGGGAGGTGTTGCCGCAGGTCGGCCATCTTCACCATCTGAACCTGTGAATACATCTGTCAATCAGACAGTATTCCTACACAAACATACAATGGCTCTGACTAGGTTGGGATTATTTAAATGCTTAAAAGGTGAAAATTCTGTCATTGTTTACTCACCCTCATGTCGATCAAAACATTTATGACATTTTATGGAAGCCTCAGTCACTATTTTCTTTCACTGCATATATTTATTTAACATAACCAAAGTGAAATGTCTCTAGCATCTTTTTTGTGCTCGACAGAAGAAATGTATACGGCTTTGGAACAATACGAGGGTGAGTAAATGATGACAGAATTTTCATTGTTGGGTGAACTGTCTATTTAACTTTTACAAAAGAAAATAAGGTATGAGGATTATTTGAAGGATGTGGCCACAGGATGGCACTACTGCCACAAAAGTAAATACCCTTGAGGAATGTCCATACTTAAACTAGGTTATACCAGTTTAAGGTGGTCAGACTGGTCAACCGACACAAGCTATGTTTTTGAACATGGTTAAACAACTCAACCAGGTCCCCAAGGAGGTCTACCAGTGCAAATCAGGTTAACCTCAGCCCCACCATCTGATAGTCAAGCTGGCCAGCCAACTGAACCAGCTTGGGCCCTTAAATGACCAGCCTGGATGTTAAACCAGCTAGTGACATGGCAAGTTGTGCGTGGCTGCCACGGAGAATTGCAAGAGCCTCCACATGCGGTAGGTCTCCACGGTAACACGCTCAACAAGCCACATGATAAGATGCGTGGATCGATGGGCTCAGATGCGGAGGCAATGAGGTG
Source organism: Xyrauchen texanus (assembly GCF_025860055.1). NCBI lineage: Eukaryota > Metazoa > Chordata > Actinopteri > Cypriniformes > Catostomidae > Xyrauchen > Xyrauchen texanus. Next base: position 23,194,007 of record NC_068321.1, on the reverse strand, counting down.
GCAGAAAGCCGCTAGACTGTTGTGTTAGATTTGACGATTAAACTAAAGTACGACACAAAACAATCATAAATACCCAAAATTTCATTTTTTTACACCTCTGTATTACATACATCTAATATATATATACATATATATATATATATATATATATATATATATATATATATATATATATATATATATATATATATATATATATATATATATATATATATATATATATATATATATATAGTTTGCCTTTCTATTGGAGTCACAGGGGTCTAAATGACACATTAATAGAGCACAGGAAGATATACTGCTGTTGTGAAAGTACAGTGCATTCAGAAAGTATTCAGACCCCTTGGTTTTTTCACATTTTTTATGTCTTATGCTAAAATGTTTTAAATAATTTTTTCTCACATCTATCTACACTCCAATAAACACATTTATTAAAAAGAAAAAACTTAAATATCACATTGACATAAGTATTCATACCCTTTTCTATGACACTTTAAATTTAGTTTAGGTGCATCCTATTTCTCTGGATCATCTTTAAGATGTTTCTACACTTTGACTGGAGTCCATCTGTGGTAAAATCAATTGATTGGACAAGATTTGAGAAGGCACGCACCCGTCTATATAAGGGCTCACAGCAGAGCTCAGAGGCACGATTGTGTCAAGGCACAATTTCGGCTGCAGCACAGTGGAACAACTAGGTCTCTTACTAGAGCTGGCCGCCTGGCCAAACTGTGCAATCTGGGAAGAAGGGCCTTGGTAAGAGAGGTGACCAAGAACCCGATGGTCACTCTGGTTGAGCTCCAGAGATCATGTGTGGAGATGGGAGAAATGTGCAGAACCATCACTGCAACACTCCACCGATCTGGGTTTTATGGCAGAGTGGCCAGAAGGAAGCCTCTCCTTAGTGCAAGAAAGCAAAAATGCACCTAATGAACTCTCAAACTGTGAGAAACAAGATTCTCTGGTCTGATGAAACAAAGACTGAACTGTCTGGCTTCAATTCCAAGCGTCATATCTGTAGGAAAACAGGTACCATTCATCACCTGTGCAATACCATACCAACGGTGACACATGGTGGTGGTGGCGTCATGCTGTGGGAGTGTTTTTCAGCGGGAGGGACTGGGGGGCTGGTCAGGGTTGAAGGAAAGCTGAACACAGCAAAATACAGAAATATCCTAAATGAAAACCTGATCTCGAAGATTCACCTTCCAACAGGACTATAACCCCAAGCACACAGACAGGACAATGCAAGAGTGGCTTAGGGACAACTCTGAATGTCCTTGAGTGGCCCAGGCAGAGCCTGGATCTGAACACAATCCAACATCTCTGGAGAGATCTGAAAATGGCTGTCCACTGACGGTCCCCATCCAACCTGACTTGAGAGGATCTGCAGAGAAGAGTTAAGGATCTGAATACTTTGTGAATGCACTATGTCTACAAACCCGTTCTCTGAGCTTCTCCTTCAGTAACAGGCTCAGTAAGTTATATGGCACCCTAAACCACACAGGAGCTCCAAGGATGAGCACTTTCTTCAGCCGTGCTGGGAATGCACCCTAAAGGAAACAGCAGAAAGTTAAAAAAGAAGACTTTTCCAATTTATTTTGACATCCAGGCCAGGCCAGGCCAGCCCCCCCGCTTTAAAACAAATACTTCTTAAAACATCAGGCTTATGATGAATATTATACTACTGACACCTTCACGTCAGTTTATACATAACAGAAACTCACCTTGAGCAGGTTGAGGATCTTTTTGCTCAGGTCCAGTTCAAAATTAGTGTAGTTGGATCCAGCCATGTCGTAAATGAAGACCAGTCCGTTTCTCTGAGTCTCAAAACTACAGCAAAAGAGAAAGAGATTTGAGGGGCTGACATCGTATCTCATGATAATGAGCTGTTTTCTGATTTCAGCTGGTAAAAGAAAACATGAAATCAAACTGGATCCCATTTGCTTTCATAATAAAGGTCCCGGTTTCAACAAAATCGTAATCATTTTCTCTGCCTTTGAAATAAATGTTCTGCTGATGTAAACAAAAGCTGTGTGGGTGGGAGAAAAAATTAATTAACCAATAATATCAGTCTAATTTATCATGATCCATCATACACAGGGCCCTCATCTCCAAACTGACTCTCTTTTTCACTTTTCTCCATCTTTTACATGCTTTACCTCTCCACAGCTCGGTCCAGAAGATAAAACAGGGCCTGCAGAACTACATGGTTCCCCGTTTTACTGGGATGGTGCAGTTTAGCAGTGTACAGGGCGATGGATGCTCCAGACGGGTCACGGACACCCTGATTAAAGAGGAAAACATCCCAATCAAACACAAACGACTTGACATTAACATTAAAAATCCCAAAAGATAAAGAGTCATCTCAGACAGTTGAGGTTTAAATGAGGTGTAATTTTAAAAGTGAACACATGGGGGCAAAATAGAGTTCATCTCAGGGACTCATTCTTAAAAAAACATTTACAGGTCTTCTGATCAGGGTAGAAACATAATATACATCTCTGCCATTCAATATTATTCTAAATCTGGTTTATTTTATTTCAGCTGCTCTGTGACTACATTCATTTCCATATGCACCCACATAAAATCTATAAAACGTCTATAAAAAAATGTATGTTAATTTAATATTCCAATAATCTGATGACTCATGAAATATACGGGACTCATGTGTGTCTCTCTGGGTTATAAATACAGTTGACAAGAAGTGAGGTGAAGAGGTTAAATTGATCAATGAAAGTATCAGATGAACAGGGGCATCCTGCCTTCACAGCGTCCAATCAGCTCTCAGAATGCTGATCCACCTGACCAAAAGGAGAGCAGCACAGCCTCTCCAAGCCCCCCCCGCCACACACAAACATCATCAATCACAAAGGCTGAAAGCTTGCCTCTCAAACACAATGGCCCTGTTAACACCTGGAATTAATATCCATCTTGCTTGATCCAATCACACACAGTAAGCGAAGACAGAGTGCCGTTTACACCTGGGTGTAATATTCGCCTCAAATGCAACTGCATTTACCACCTTTGTTGGATTTAATGGAAAGAGTCTCTGATTTTGTGAATAGCATAATCTTAATTTTGGAGTGAATTATGACTTTAAAATCAGGCCACACACACACACACACACACACACACACACACACACACACACACACACACACACACACACACCGAAATCATCTCAGCACAGCATTTTTGTAATTTGTGAACCATTAACCTAATTTCCCAGCTATAAGCAACATGAACATTTATAGTACTTATGTGAAGAGTAAACTTACCAACACGGTGAACTTCCCACTCAGCAGCTCAGAACGTAACGGCTCCTCGTGTGGCTGAAGTTTGACTATTCCCTCTCTCAAACGAGTCTCCTATAGGAGAGAGATTATTGGCATATTTAGTCTTATACTTAATATTTACTTTATTATTCATATTTACTCCTGTCTACTTAAAGGGGAAGTGTACAATTTCTGCCCCACTAGTAGCATAAAACGGAATTGCAATCTGTTGGATTGAGCGGCAAGGCGCGACATAACATTTGCTTTACCAATGGCGTATAGGTGGGGCTACCTGTTTGTGTTTGAAACTTGCTTGAAAACAGTAATTATTTTTACAATTCTGTTTGGTGCCACTAGTGTTAAATTACACACTTTACCATTTAAATAACGGCTTTACCTTTTTTTTCTCTAGGTCTTTTTGACAATTTTATTCACAAAGATCCAAACCTAGGCTTGAGTTGCCTACCCCTGTGCTCAATTCCTCCAGAGAAGTTCGTATTTACAAGTTCAAAAGACGTAATTACGATGCAATGTGCGGTCAAGTTATTTGAGTTGGAAAGAATGGACCCATTTTGCAAGATGCATTTTTAGAACCAATGCAACTAAATTTACAGCAAAGTCACACATTAGGTGTATAACCGATGCTTTACCGATCTATTTTATTATTATATTTAGCTATAATGGTGGGAAATTTGGTGGGTATATTTGTTGCAAAAGCATGTTGCCTCATAAACCAGCTATTGTAAATGAGTCTTATTTTCTGGCAAGCTTTATTTCAAAATTAAAAACCAAATTGGCCCGGTTGCTAGGGAGGGTAGAGTCACACGGGGTAACCTCCTTGTGATTGCTATAATGTGGTTCTCGCTCTCGGTGGGGCGCGTGGTGAGTTATGCGTGGATGGTGGATGGCGTGAAGCACTACATCTCCATGGTAACGCCACTAGAGTCACTACGCCACCGCGAGGACTTGGAGCACATTGGGAATTCCAAATTGGGAGAAAAAGGGGGAAAAATCCCCAAAAAAGAAAATAAATAAATAGAACTGATTTATGCACAATGCCAATTTGCTTCTGCCATGATTCTGCCAGCTCAAAAGGTTGGGACTTAGGTAGAGTTTTCTACTGGTAATTACACCATTGCGATGGCATTTATTTGTGCTAATCCCGTAAATGTGATCATTCTGACATGACATATAAGCACCATAGTTAAATTAGTTTCATTTTCAGGGTTCCCATCCCTATTGGTCAATGAATTTCCATGATTTGTTCAATTGTTTATGATTATTATACAGATATATATTAGATATTTCTAAATGCTCTCAGTCCACACTTCTGTTTTCAAGAGTTTACCCAACGTTTCTCATCCACACTGAAACGTATGAAAACTCTTAAATCTTTCAGAGCATGCAAATTTAAAAATGTTTTTTAAATAAATAAATCAATCGCCATTCCATGTACGGTCTGAAACGCAATTGTCCTAATGTTCCACCACCACACAGCAATTATGACTAAACTTCCCGTCGCTTTTGAAAGAATGCAATGTGAAGGTTGTACAAAGTGACATTTATTTTTAACAACGCTAGCAAAGTGAATATCAGGCACAACAACGTCTACAACATGATTATTTTGGGTTGAATGGATCACATGACTGTGTTACATGACAACAAATAAGTCATTGTTTTCAGATATCCCCATTTTCCTAGTTTACACTACAACGCGAGGACGGCATTTTCAAATTTATCCACTAGGGAAAGCGTTTTCAAAAAGCTCAGTTTTGCTGTCAAAAACACAGTTTGAGTGTGGACGGAAAGCCAAAACTTAAAGAAAAAGATGTGTTTTCAATCGAAAACGTTTTAGTGTGGACGTGGCAGTTTAGTTTGGACTAGGTGCGATTTCTAGCAAATTAAATATTATATAGCAGCGGACCATTACCAGAAAATATTTATTCACTATAGAAATATATTTTTCGAAATGTCCCTAACTTTTCCATGAAATTAAGATTTTTTTCAATTTTCAGCCCTAATCCTCTGACATTTCCAGGTTTTCCATTACAGTGGGAACCTTGCATTGTATTGCTCACATTACTGGTTACTAATTTTGCACTACTGTCATTGTAAGCAACTAATGCAAATGTGTATTACATTAAATTACAAATTAAAACTGCTTTACCACAAACTTCTGCTGTTTCCATCTTAAGCTAATTATATTTACTATGAAATAACATAAAATTATGCATTTATAGAATTTACAGCACTTTTCCCCTTTGGTGCCCCAGAAGGACAAGCGTTTTGTCATTTTAGCAGCTAGTTCTGTAACATATTTTCAGCAAATTAGTCCTGTTTACATCACGAAGTTAAAAAGACACACAAACACTCACCCTGTAGCTGTGGAAAAGCTCGATGGCTCGCAGGACGTCAAACTTGCGGGCCATCAGAAACTTCACTGCCACATCCCAGGATAATGGTGAGACGCCATGCTGGGATGTCCATTTATTGATCTCCTCCAAAAACTGCTTAGTAGCCTGAGAGAGACATAGTGACATAGAGACATAGTATGTGGTTATTGCCTGAAACTGGAGTTGATTTTCACTGCGCATGTGTGGATTACTGATATCAGACTCAAGGGTTTATAGAGTTTGTTTGGTATTCCAATGGTACATTTTGGCTTGTTAGAATTTCCTTAAAATACCTACATTACAGATCAAAATTGTAAAAAATTAAAATGATAAATAAAATAGAGAAATTGTATTTTTTCACAGGAATGTTTTAACCCAAATGCAAATTCACTTAAAGGATGCACTATATTTGCATGTGGTATTGCAAAAATCTGTGTCATATATACCAACCACACGCAATCTAGTTTAAGCAGGCACATTCAGTGCTGAAATTGTGCTGTGTCTTCGAGTGTTTAAATAAGCCAATATCAGTCATTTCTCTGCAAACACGCCTCTTTCCTATTAAAATTAGGCTAATTATAGATGGTGTTTATTCACACAACTCTGTGCTATTTCCCCGGCAATTGCTCTATTACTGCTTTCAGAAGGCAGGCGGTAATCAGAATTTTATTTAAAACAGATGTTTGCGTACATTTTCTATCAATCATGGCAGCAGTCATTTATCAAATAATGATGACAAAAATGATGGAGAAAAGTATTATAAACTGCCATATATCCAGATGTGTGGTATTGTCAAGTCCATTTTCAGCATGTAAAAGAGATGATTCAGGTTTCCAGATCACAGAGTGATGCTATACAATCCAGATCAAGGTACGTTAATTTAGTGCTCAGAAATGGCCCGCAAGATTGGAATTGCACCGTGCAAACTTACCGTGAACTCAGTAGAGATTTTGTGGCTGCAACTTTAAAAGAACTCTATCTAAACTCAATATTGCACAGACACCGTGCAGCAGCACACAGACCCAAACTGGATTTGTCTTTGTATGTCAGGGGGATTTGAGTGGGTTTACAGCAGAGGCAGAAAAGAAAACAAGAAAAGTCTAAACACATGCTATGTTCTCAGCATTTTCCTGACAACTATAAACACCCACATACAAACAAGACCATATGGAGAGAGGCATAAAAAAATAAATCGGACTGATGTTTGGACTGAGAGCACAGAACATCCAGATAGTGGGAACCAAGAGTGCAACAGGTTCTACAACACCCTTCACTCATATAAAACACAGTGATGAAATCAAACTGTATTAAACTGACCTTCTGTAGAGCAAAATGCTAAATACATACTGGCTGGAGGCACTACATTTAGTAACTATGCTATGATTAGCAATTGTTCAACGATGCAAGCAGTCAAATTCATGTGCGACATCTACCCATCCTCATCGTTAGCTCAAGCTCCACTCTTCACCATAATGGTAACCCCCAAAACCCCAACATAACAAAACATTTAACACTAACAAGTATCCCCATTTATATTCACCTTGCACAAAAAAGTAATAACACTTAAGCCCTAGGGTGACTTCCATTTGGACGTCTGCGTAGTCGAATACAAGCCTGTTAATACACAGGTGGCTGGCGCACGTGCGCCGCAACTGCAATGAGATACTAGACTTTCTCTACAGAGTTTAGACCCATAAAAATGTCTTTATATTCCTTAAAACTCAAGTTATACAAATGCAGGTATAGCCAGACCTCCTCACACAAGCTCTCTTCTTGACTTGCACATCCAATGCTGTTGTTTTTACCTTGATCCACTGATGTTAAGCGGCGATTACTTCATCTTCTAGCGATAAAGGTAACTGTTGCCACCTTGTGGACCCAAAAATAGTGCAAATAACTTCAGGCGGATTCTGCACGTTCAAAGACGCATGGTTAGAAAAATTGGGCTGCGCACGTTCAGTGCTTGTGCAGATTTGCGTCACGCGTCTGAACGAAGCCTAGGCTTTAATTTGAACGTTTACTCTCCCCATCGAGTCACATGAAAAGCATGCTGGGAAATGGAAATCCCCTGCCCAGTTTCATCAATGCGACATTAACATAACAAAAGTATTAATACAGTCAAACTCAAATGGATTAAGTAAACTTCCATTTTACATTGAAATGGATAGGATGCAATGAAATCCATTTGTGACAAAATGCTTTAGTTAGTAGATGGAACAAGCAGCAAAAATCCTTTAAGTGACTCTTCCTTTAAATCTAATCAGTTAAAATCATTCAGACATACTCGGAAGACTAGAACTTCAGCCTAGCTGTGTGATACTATGAAGCACAACGGATAACTTTTCTTCAAGGTCCTGTTCAACTACTGCTGCTTCAACAAAAAGTTCTGCACGTTCAGTTGAAGACAAGTTTAATAAAAATAAGCTCATTCTTTCTCTCGGTTTCTCTCCAGAGGTTCCAGTCCACCCACTTGCACAACACTGTATCCTTAAAAGGGCAGATAAGCAGCATATCCAGGCAGACAGCCCTGAATTCTGCAAAATTCACCCAGAGATGAACTGTGCAGTTGTGCAGGCCTCTGGAGTCAGCAACTCCAGCTAGATACAGTTCTGGCTCACTGTCCAAAGTTACTCACGGAGAAACACACATATTGTATCTGACAATTGAAATACATTAGTTTTTTCCCTTGAATCCGTTGAAATATTATTCAAGGTTTCTTGCACCAAAATCAGTCGCTGTTTAGTTTTCCATCCTCTCACTTACCCTCAGAATTAAACAGGTTGTTTTTGCTTCTGTACCTTTAAATCTTCCTTATATGCTAACGACCCCTGTTATGACTGATAAACTATTTGCATACAAAATAAGAAAATGTGATATTGAGTAAATGTGGGTGATCATATGTTACCCAGGAATACCTATGTGTGGTTCTTTTTGATTAAAAATTTGAAACGATTGGCAAATCATTTTGAGTAATTTATCTGAATCGGCTTGGATTACTTAAATGTATTTACATTTATACTTACTGGGCAAACAGGATTCTTCTAATTCATCTACAAATTATGGTGTACTGACATTGTTGTTCGTTTGGTGATATTTATCCTATTCACGCACATTCCTGAAATTCTTGACCTAGGAGAAATTGGCTAGTTGAAGAGTGTTGATGATTGGTTAAAACTAATGTTAGGTGTAGTTTGGACATGAAGTTCTTTACTTTTTTAAATGAAACCTTGCATAGTATAAATGCAGGCTTCGCTCAGCTAGGGTGTTTTAGTTCATTCAGGAGAAAAAAGTTTGGCTTCTTCCATTGAATAAATTAGGCTTTACGTTAACTTTTTGAAAGCAATGGTAGAAAATTTACATTTTGTAAGGTTAGTCTATACTGACTAGTTGTTCATATGACAATGTTTAGTAAATGGTATATAATAGCAGAGTTTTATTACCCATAAATTAAAATTATAGGTGGTCGACCAATATGGGTTTTTCAATGGCAGATGCCAATACTGATATCTAGAGAGCAGGATGGATGATGGCTGATATAAGCTAAATGCCGATAAACATATTATAATTTAACAACAGCAAATCAGATGTACACAACATTTTTAAAGTGAAACAAACACTTTATTGCAATATTTACTCAAATTTACGTAAACCTGGAACCAAACGATAATCTAAAAATTTACATTTCGACCAATTAATCGGCATGGCCGATATATCAGTCTATCACTAAAATTGTCATATTTACTCACCATCCAAAACCATGGTCAGAAATTAAGGGGGTACTCAAGAGCAAAAATGTCCCAGCAATTAAAAATGGGGGGGGGGGGGTGCCCTTGTTATTAATTCTTCAGTTTTTTAGATATACACTCACTTGGCACTTTAATAGGAACACTATACTAATACTGGGTAGGGCCTCCCTTTGCTCTCAAAACAGCCTCAATTCTTCATGTCATGGTTTCCACAAGATTTTGGAAACATTCCACTGAGATTCTGGTCCATGTTGACATGATTGCATCATGACATTTCTGCAGATTTGTCAGCTGCACGTTCCTGTTCTACCACATCCCAATGAGGTTCAATTGGATTCAGATCCGGTGACTGGGAAGGCCACTTAAGAACAGTGAATTCATTGTCATGTTCATGAAACCAGTTTGAGACGTCTTTTGCTTTGTGACATGGTGTCTTTTCATGCTGGAAGTAGCCATTAGTAGATGGGTAAATTGTGGCCATGAAGGGATGCACATGGTCAGAAACAATACTCGAATAGGCTGTGGCATTCAAGCGATGATTGATTGGTGTTAATTGGCCCAAAGTGTGCCAAGAAAACATTGCCCACACCATTACACCACCACCACCAACCTGGACTGTCGACACAAGGCAAGCTGCGTCCATGGAATCATGCTGTTGGTGCCAAATTCTGACCTTACCACCCGTGTGCCTCCGCAGAAATCTAGATTCATCAGACCAGGCTATGTTTTTCCCAGTCTTCAACTGTCCAGTTTTGGTGAGTGTGTCCACTGCAACCTAAGCTTTCTGTTCTTGGCTGACAGAAGTGGAACCCGACATGACCTTATGCTGTTGTAGCTCATCTGTCTCAAGATCCGATGAGTTGTGCATTCTGAGATACTATTCTGCTCACTTCAATTGTACAGAGTGGTTACCTGAGTTCCAGTAGCCTTTCTGTCAGCTCGAACCAGTCTGGCCATTCTCCGTTGACCTCTCTCATTAACCAGTTGTTTCCATCCACAGAACTGCCGCTCACTGGATGTTTTTGGAATCATTCTGAGTAAACCCTAGAGACTGTTGTACGTGAAAATCCCAGGAGATCAGAATTTACAGAAATAGTCAAACCAGCCCATCTGGCACAAACAATCATGCCATGGTTGAAATCACGGAGATCACATTTTTACCCAATTATGATGGTTGTTGTGAACATTAACTGAAGCTCCTGACCAGTATCTGCATGATTTTAGGGATTGCAATGCTGCCACAGGATTGGTTGATTAGATAATCTCATGAATATGTAGATGTACTGGTGTTCTTAATTAAGTGCTCAGTGAGTGTAGTACCTAATAGGCGATTTAATTTTTGTCTTAGTTATACACTGTAATGTAATTTAGATGAGCAAGGAGGAGGTGAGAACCGGCTTGACGATGTAAATAATATTTTAATGAGAAACTTAAAAGACAAACACACACATAACGTACATGTCCGTAAACGATCTGGCGGACGGAATGCCCCGCCGCGTTCTTGGGGAACAGAAAGGGTCTCCGGGAGAACCACTGCCGGGGGGGGGGGTCGGCAGCGAGCCCCTCCCCACTCGTGGTCGGCGGTCTCAGACCCCGGCGTGTTTCAACAGCTGGTAGGGGACTCCTCCGCCCCTGGCAGCGGCCCTGACCTCTCCAAGTGGTCGGTTAGGAGCCCCTTCTCCCATCACGTTCGGCGGCCGGGCTCCTCATCCCCCGGCAGATGGCCGCAGCTGCTCCGTTGGCGTATCCCTCCTCCTTCCCGGATTTCGGCACCAGTGTAATGTAATTTAGATGGGCAAGGAGGATTTTATCTACATTTTAGGGTGAGCTATCTCTTTAATAAAAAAATTGCTATAAAATTGTATTGTTATTGTTGAGCAAGTTGTTTGGAAACACTGTAATGTGCTCATGATTGTAACGTCACAACCATGAAGATACTTTTGCATTTTAGCATGTCGTTACTGAACAAAAAAAAAAACATGTATTGCATTCTCTCCCTTTTCCTCTAGTATTCCTTTCCACCTCCCAGTCTCTCCGCATTGCTCCAGTGGAAATGCTTTTAGTAGCTCATGTCCCTCAGGGCTTCTGAACGCTGGGATCAGCCAATCCGGCATCTAATTACTCGCAGAATGTTTCATCAGTCAGCATTCACTTTCACTGCGTCGTTTTTCCATGCAATGAAAGTGAATGGTGACTAAAGCTGTCAGTGACAAACATTCTACAGAAAAGTTAGACTACAAGCAGAATTACAACTTCGTTAAGCCTTGATTTTATCACACTAAAATGATGTTCACATGTAAAATGTTTACATCTTGTGCCTATACTTTTAAAACAGTGTCTATTTGAACGTTTATGGACTGGCCCCATTCACTTCCACAGTTAGTGCCTACTGCAACCATGATTTTTCCTTTTTCTTTTTCTTTATGAACAAATGAGGAGTCAAACATTCTGGTAATTGACATTAGGCCTCAAATGCTGTTGATGCTGTTATCTGCCCCGGAAACATTTCTTTAATAAAGGTTGAATGAATGGTTGACTCTGGTTTATTTAAATGAGATTCAGCAGCAGGACAGAGGAAACAGAGACGCCTTGTTAAAGAAAACCAGCAGACACACTTTCGCCCATCTATAAAAAACGGTTACAGAATTTGTTTAAACTCTAATAAAAAAAACACCATGCATAAAATTAATTCATGATATTTTAGTACAATCAAACCATTCAAGGACATTCAAAGCATTAGCGTGTTCCACATATAAGTCAGATGGGAATTTCTCTGTTTTAGGATAGACAGTATGTAGGATGAAGAAGGTGGAGTTAAACTTAGAGATTGTTCTGAAATTGCTCTGAGTGTATTTCACAATTTAAACTACACGCATTCTTGCTGAAAGTGACCTATAAATAACAAGCAGACTTATATCATAACCTTTCCTGTTTTAGTCTGTCTATAGAAAACAATTCTCCAACCAAACTGCTAAATAAACACACATTAAACACATGTTAGCGTGTCTGGGGCAGGTTTTGCTGATAGTAAAACCTGAAATCTTTCAACGGCCAACAGTCCCCACAAATAAAACGGCCATAAATAATGTCTTCGTGCAAATGTAAAAATGCTAAAGGTTTCTGTGAGGGTTAGGAGATAGAAAATATAATTAATTCAGTTTAAAACAATAGAAGTCCCTACATAGAAAGAAAAACAGAAGTATGAGAATGTGTGTTTCAGGTTAAAGGATTTTGGGGTTAAATTTTTTTTGAGGATTTGTCATAGCAGGTTAGAGACCAGTTTTGGATTTTTATACATTGCTGGTGTTTCCTTTAAAGACACGTTTTGAAACAGCAGAATGCCAGCTCCACTTTATTTCATGAAAACACTGATTCTGTGTTTACTTATTTTGTATTTTTGTTTAATTCCCGGTTTGGAGTACATTTGAACTATGAGCAGAGTCTTCTTCCTCTCTGTCCAACTCTATAAGCTGCATTGTTCCTCTGTAACGCTCTCATGCATCATCGTTAGAGTTTTATATAATATCATGTTACGTTAAATTATATCAAACAACTATTCAACAAGAAAATGTATGTCTAAATTATTTTTTTTCAGCATTGTCGATAAAGTCAACTGATCATTTCAGCCCTAGTAGTTTTCGTTGCAGGTTTAAGATGGTTTCGACTTTATGTTGCCGCAGGTTAAAGGCATTTTGAGTATTTGTCTTTGTGAGTTAAAAGCGTTTTGAGTATTTGTCTTTGTGAGTTAAAGGCGTTTTGAGAATTTTCCATCGAGGGTTAAAGCCGTTTTGAGTATTTGTCATCACGGGTTAAAGGCGTTTTGAGTATTTGTTGTTGAGTGTCAAAGCCGTTTTAAGTATTTGTTGTCATGGGTTAAAGGCATTTTACGTATTAGTTGTTGAGTGTCAAAACCATTTTAAGTATTTGTCGTCACGGGTTAAAGCCGTTTTGAGTATTTGTCGTCACGGGTTAAAGGCGTTTTGAGTATTTGTCGTTGAGTGTCAAAGGTGTTTTGAGTATTTGTCGTTGAGTGTCAAAGGTGTTTTGAGTATTTGTCGTTGAGTGTCAAAGGCGTTTTGAGTATTTGTTGTTGAGTGTCAAGGCCGTTTTAAGTATTTGTTGTCATGGGTTAAAGGCATTTTACGTATTAGTTGTTGAGTGTCAAAACCATTTTAAGTATTTGTCGTCACGGGTTAAAGGCGTTTTGAGTATTTGTCGTCAAGTGTCAAAGGTGTTTTGAGTATTTGTCGTCAAGTGTCAAAGGCGTTTTCAGTATTTGTCGTCGAGTGTCAAAGACGTTCTAAGTATTTGTCGTCACGTATCAAAGGCATTTCGAGTATTTGTCGTCAAGTGTCAAAGGTGTTTTGAGTATTTGTCGTCAAGTGTCAAAGGCGTTTTGAGTATTTGTTGTTGAGTGTCAAGGCCGTTTTAAGTATTTGTCGTTGAGTGTCAAAGCCGTTTTAAGTATTTGTCGTCACGTATCAAAGGCATTTCGAGTATTTGTCGTCAAGTGTCAAAGGTGTTTTGAGTATTTGTCGTCAAGTGTCAAAGGCGTTTTGAGTATTTGTTGTTGAGTGTCAAGGCCGTTTTACGTATTAGTTGTTGAGTGTCAAAGCCATTTTAAGTATTTGTCGTTACGGGTTAAAGGCGTTTTGAGTATTTGTCGTCACGGGTTAAAGGCGTTTTGAGTATTTGTCGTCGAGTGTCAAAGACGTTCTGAGTATTTGTCGTCACGTATCAAAGGCGTTTTGAGTATTTGTCGTCGAGTGTCAAAGGCGTTTTGAGTATTTGTCATCACGGGTTAAAGGCGTTTTGAGTATTTGTCGTCGAGTGTAAAAGACGTTCTGAGTATTTGTCGTGACGTATCAAAGGCGTTTTGAGTATTTGTCGTCGAGTGTCAAAGGCGTTTTGAGTATTTGTCGTCGGGTGTCAAAGGTGTTTTGAGTATTTGTCGTTGAGTGTCAAAGCCGTTTGAAGTATTTTTCGTCACATATCAAAGCCGTTTTAAGTATTTTTCATCACGGGTTAAAGGCGTTTTGAGTATTTGTCGTCGAGTATAAAAGGCATTTTGAGTATTTGTCGTCGAGTATCAAAGGCGTTTTGAGTATTTGTCGTCGAGGAGCAAAGGCGTTTTGAGTATTTGTCGTCGAGTATCAAAGGCGTTCTGAGTATTTGTCGTTGAGGGTCAAAGGCGTTCTGAGTATTTGTCGTCGAGGGTCAAAGAAGTTTTGAGTATTTGTCGTCGAGGGTCAAAGGCGTTCTGAGTATTTGTCGTCGAGGGTCAAAGACGTTTTGAGTATTTGTCGTCGAGGGTCAAAGGCGTTCTGAGTATTTGTCGTCGAGGGTCAAAGGCATTTTGAGTATTTGTCGTCACGGGTTAAAGGCATTTTACGTATTAGTTGTTGAGTGTCAAAGCCATTTAAAGTATTTGTCGTTGAGTGTCAAAGGTGTTTTGAGTATTTGTCGTTGAGTGTCAAAGACGTTTTGAGTATTGGTCGTCATGTAAATTTGTTTTGAGTGTTTGGCACTTCACTTTAAATTAACTGTTGAGTGTTTGATGTAGCAGATTAAAGTTGTTTTAAAAGTTTGTTGTGTCAAGCTAAATGGGCTTTGATTATTTGTTAGGTATTTTAATCACCTGGAGAGTGGTTTCTCTGTTGTCATTTCAACACTCACACCCTCAGTGTCCAGTAGAGTTTCTATCCTTCCAAAAACCAAAGCTTACACCAAAAATACCATAGTTGATGTTACTGTTACTACAATAAAACTATTGAAACTTGGTATTTGCTAGTACTGTCATCAAGAGGGTAATTTAAATGACAGATTATGAAAGCTTCTCACACAAAAGGAGATCCTATATGCATGTATTATGATTTAAAAGTATTATCAACAACTGTAGAAACTATTGTACTTTGGAGGGCCGCGGTAACTAAGGTGACCATCGCAAATTACTATAAGGGTGTTTTAATCAACTGGACAGTGTAACTGGGTTGCTAAGCAACAGAACCGCTGGAACAGAGAATCAGTGTTCTGTTTCTAGAGTTACTGGATTGTGATGGTATTTCTCACCTGCTCCTCCTCAGCGCTCAGACGGCCAGCCATCCTCTCTTCTCTCCTTTACTCCGCAGGAGGATATGATTACAGCTCAGCCAGATGTTTAGATCGGACTGTAGAGATCAGACCGGGGTTTTTCAGGCCCGTTAGCAGCGATCAGGCTAGCACGAGCAGCAGCGCTTCAGTCCGCCCGCCTGTGTGACGGAGGGAGAAATTCATAACGGCGCTCCGCCGAAACTCACAAAGCCCAGTTATTTATAATATATAAAAATAATAAGCGGTCAGCTTCGTTTTAATAGGGCGCTTTCATGTGAGAAGGCGAATGCAGATCAGACGCTTCTGAAAAGCAGCAGTGAAAGATGAAAAAATGTCGTTCCCCCTACCGGTCACACTGGAGAACTGCAGCTTAATGACGCTCCTCCTCTCCATTCATAAAAACCTTGGTGTGCGTTTGATTCGTTGTAGCGAATCGGTTCGCTTCAACGAACTGGTTCAAAAAAGATTCACTAACGCGTTTGAGTCGTCAATCAGAAATTTAGAAGTGTTCTCATGGGCAGGGCCGGTTCTAGACATTTGGAGGCCCTAGGCAAAATGTATGTTGGAGGCCCCCCGCCATGCCCTCCTCCCCTCCACCTTTCAGAATTCACGAGTTCACACTTACATCAAATTAAATAGAGTAAAGATTATGCGTATTTGGCATGCTGTCCAGGGGAGGGCTCCAGGCTCTGAATTTTGGCCAGATTTACACAGTATTACATTGGATTGCATTGTATTTTGGATTGTGTTGTTTACATCCAATAAGAGATTATTAAAAATCAAAGTGAGGAGATGGGGGTGGAGGAGGGATGCTGATAAACTGTCAATGAACAGAGGTAAGTCTGCAGTATATATACCTCTTATCTCGTTGATTATCTGAATGTGCTCCTCCCGAACTTTGTTAATAAAACATAATTTAATAAAAAACACTTGAAAACAAATATGATTCCTAACCATTTTATTTATACAAAACCTGTTATCAGTATTTTTATATTTTTACTTAAATGTGCATATTAATGTAACTTTAATTAACGTAAACAAAAAAAATAATAATCTGAAAAGTCATCTTTTTTTTTTTTTTTTTTAGCAGTCAGGATGTTTTTTGCAGTAATTTGTTCAGTAATTTATTTATGGTGACACACTAACCCACTATTTGGGATAATGGACAGTTTTGTTTTTGATAGACTAAATATAGTCATATTAGGTATGTATTGTAGAGAAATACCTTATGATACACAAATCAGCTGCTAGTGGAAGTGAAAAGACAAGTTAATTTCGTCAACTGTAATTGTGTGCTTATTCATATGCTTAAGATTGCATACTTATTTTCAATAAATATTGCAACAGTATTTATGATTGGAAAACGAAAAAAATGAAGTCTATTATGGTCTATAGTCTATTATGATAGACTAGAGCAGTTAATGTAGGCTAAACATCTGCGTTTTAGAAGATATACAGACTGTTTTAAAACATAATAAACAATGCTTTAGTATAGTGCGTTTGCTCTTTGACTGACAAACTTGACTTTTTCTGTAGTGTTTTGCGAGTCAGCTCCTGACTAGGGCTGGAAATCGATTGTAGCTACATACGCTCGGATTCAAAGTGTCAGAAGTGAATTCAGTCCATCAACGGTGCTCGCGCTCTTTTGAACTGGAAATAACCGTCAAATGATCTATCTCAAAATGACGCTGATCGTTAGAATCAGTTTATTTTTTACAATACATTACAATCACTCAAAAATAGATGATACCTGAATCACGAGCTGCACTTTCTTTGCGTGCCTGCTTAGCCTTACGCTTAGCAGCCCCTGAAAGATGAGTTCGCTTCGGCGCCATCAGATAAATTTGCAGAAAAGTTGGATTTTATTCATCTACAATCTCTTCATTCATAAATTCAGAGGTTGGGAGTGACTCGCATGTAAACGGTGATATTAATTGGTTTAACTACATGTGAATGACAATTGTTATATCCAATGGACAAACAGCATAGTATTTTGCTGCTCTTGATTGGTGGATAAGCGTGTGTATATTTTGGAGGCCCCGCCTCCAAGGCCGAGGCCCTAGGCAACTGCCTAGTTCGCCTATAGGTAGCGCCGGCCCTGCTCATGGGTCCCATATATTACGCGTTATTCTTCTGTAAATATATTAAGTCTTATTTAAACACATAGTTTGTGAATAACGACGATACTCTCACTAACTTTCTGCCCAACATTTAATTTTGTGTTTTACAAAAAAAGAAAGCCATACGTTTGGGACGACGTGAGGGTGAGTGAATGTCGACAGAATTTTTATTTTTAGTTAAACTAACCCTTTAATGGTATTTATCATTATGTTTTTGACGATATTTCGTGGTTTTTATGCTGCCGAGTGACTTACACACGTATTGAGAATCGGTTCGAACGAATCGTTAAAAATAACAATTTCAACTAAACGATTCTTTCGATCATGGGGACGTCATTAAAACAATCAATACATTTTTCGCTGAAAGTTTCCATTCTGTTCAGATATTGTGGGCGAAAAAAAGGCACAAGGGAAATAAATGTTCAATTCTACCCTGGAAATGAAGTGACATTAACTGATACAACAACGTGGAGCTTCCTGTGGGCGGGTTTCCATCGGAGTGATTGACAGGGGAGCATATGACATCATCCTGGAAATGTGCAAAGTGCTTTTACTTTCAGAGAGGACACACACAGACTGTCTGTCACAGCTACAAAGTAAACTAGATAGAAATAAGACACAGCATAGTGAGTCAAGATATGACTTCATAGTTGTGTATCAAAATCTCATTATACCCCAAAGTTTGTCTAAGTAGGGATCTAACTGGGGTCTTGAGACACAGTGCATGATTTAATTAGGCTTACACGGTTAGTATGTTTTTAATAGATGACTAGTTGTACTAACAGCCAGTAATGCTGTCTCTTGTTTTGACAGACAGTGTTGGTCAGTGATCTGGGAAGTGTGATGTAGGCTGACAGGTGCTGTGTTCCTGGAAAGCAGCCACTGACTAATAACCAAACTCTACAGTTAAACCACAGTCATCTCCGATTACACTCTGGTTTTTCTGCGAGATGTGACCTGGTGGTTTCATATCACTAAATGCAACCTCACCGAAACCTGCTGGCGCATTTTTCTTCCTAAAATGAGCCTTTTGACCATAAACCAAAATACATTTTGATGAGGCCCATAAAAGTATACTTATTGCTGTTGCAATTATGCAAATCTAAACCTTATTTTGTACTTATAAGCTCAGTTTTTATTTATTTTGTATACATTCCGAAGCACATAACAAATGTATACAATATATATATATATATATATATATATATATAGTATATTTTAAGGGTTTCTACAAAAGTGCTATTACCCAATTATTTTGGAATAAACATTGAAAATTGACATTTTGAAATATACTAGACAAAGGGATGAAAGAAACAGGCAGTAAAACTTTAATGAAGTTGTAACACAAATTTAAAAAACGATTCATGGGCTCTCATCAGCTGAATCTTATGATCAGTTTAAAAAGTTACATTTAAAATATCCAATAAAGAAATGCATGACTGTAAAGAGCAGGTGAATTTAACAGAGAATGAGGGTTGACTACCGAATATAACTGTTAATGTACTAAAATAATGTGCAAATAAGCAGAATAGTGAATATGGTTTTAGAAATGGGCACCTCTGAGATAACTGAATTGCAATTTGACAATATAGCATTTTAAAACCCAATTCATCCACATCACTGTCCTCTTGAAATTAGATTATTCTAGTAATGATCTTCATGCCTGAATTCACCCAAAAGCACTGCAGTTCCTCAAGCCCAAACACAATCAAGTTCTAGACTAAATCTTATTTTTCAGAGATTAGAGAAAACATGCTCCCTAAAAAATCAGTTCATGCTGTCTTCTTCCTGAATCTCACACGTCCATGCTCTCTTTCTGAGAGGAGTGCGAGTTTTCTTGCTGTGTCTCTGGCGTGGAGAGGTGTTCCAGTTCATATCGGCCGTTTTGATCTGCTGGCCGAACTTCTGTAGATGTTTTCTTGTGCTCCAGGATCTGTTGAAGTTGGTGGCTGGCATAATCAGGCTTGTTGGTGAGGGGGCACTGTGGCACCTCTATGCCCAAAATATCATTCACCATGTAGGGTCTAAGCCAGCCCACCAGCGGAGTGCTGCCCGGGGTGTAGTGGGTCTCTTTGTGGTAGAAAAGAAGGCCGTCCACCTAGAGTAGAGGAGCAGATTTTGTTCAAGGTCACTCAAGTGTTCTTCAACATGAATAATCAGCTAAATCCATTTTTTTCATGCTTTATTTGGCCACCAATAGGATTAGCAAAATTAGAAATAATGGACGTTCTTACTGTAAAGCTGTAGTCATGTGCAAGAGCTTTCTGGATGGACTCTGTTGAACAGCTGATGCTGCTCAGACTAATAAATCGGAACTGCAAAAAGAGGGCAAACCATGAATCAACACAACCATAAATACAAGTACAAAGTTCAGCCTGTTTTTAAAGGGGTCATGTATCAAGAGAAATATATATATATATATATATATATATATATATATATATATATATATATATATATATATATATATATATATATCACCTACTGTTGCACTTGTGCACATGGTAGTGTGACAATAAAGTGATTTGATATATATAAAATAACGTTTCGAAGTAACAACATTCTGAACTGAAAACATTCTCCAAAACTACCATTTATTCAAACTCAGCATAAAAAAAAACCATTGTATTTCTGATGTTTTTGGGGCTGTGTGTAGCACCTGCCACTCTGTATTTGACTTTGAAGAATCCAGACATTGAAAATTTTTGTATTCCCTCACAAAAAAAGTTTTGCGTTCCTTTACAATAGAAATATATGGAGCCCCTTAGAAGACGGTGAATTTATTTTCTGAAATAGTTTTGTGTTCCCTCACAAAAAAGTTTTGAGTTCCCTCACAATAGTTTGCATTATTTCACCCAGAGTTTTGCGTTCAATGAGTTTTAAATTCTATCACACCGAGTTTTGCGTTCAATGAGTTTTAAATTCTATCACACCGAGTTTTGCGTTCAATGAGTTTTAAATTCCATCACACCGAGTTTTGCATTCAATGAGTTTTGCATTCTTTCACGAGTATTTTCATCCCGTTCTAAAATTTTCCATGGTTTTACTACATTAACCATATTTGAACTATGATATTCGTGATAAAAGCATTGAAATAAATGGCCACAGGAAAACAAAAACAATGATAACAAAATTCATAATCATGGCAACACCATGATTCTTTAAAAAAAAAAAAAAAAAAAAATCTACAGTCATGGTTACCGCAGTGTTACTGTGGTGAAACCATGGGTAATTTTCATAAGGGGGGGCAACCACAAATTAACCATTTTATTACTATAGTAAAACTGTTGTAATAGTGTTTTTTTTGGGAGAATGATTAGAATTTTTATTTCCATAGTTTTGTTTTTTCTGTATTTACTTTACAATAAATCCCGTGGTTAGAATATGGTTACTTTAGTAAAACCATGGTTAATTTTTACAAGGGAAGGATAAAGCTATTGTGGGGTAACAATAGGGAAAAAAATTGGTATAGGAACACAAAACTATTTCAAGAAATATGTTCCCACCAAGTCCTCTGAGGGACTTCTTAGAAAGTTTATTTTTAACAAGGTATCTGAATATTTCAGTTCAACATGAACACTTTGAGCCGCACGTTTCAGTACGGACTGTTTTATTAATCGGTCACAATGTAAAGTTTGCAAAGAGGCAGGATGAAGTAAGTTGCAGTTAAAAACTATATTGGCCTGACAGCAAACATGCAGCTCAGAGTAATAAACTCAGAGTGCAGTAAAAACTACAACTTATCTCACAAGCAAATAAGTCTTACAATGTACATCAGCAAAAAAACACCTCCTTTTTGCAAAGGGTCAAAGAGAGGGTGGAAAATTGATGGGAAAAACTAAATTATGACAGTTTTAGTACAAAAAAACCTTGACCTAAATAATATGCAAATCTCTTTAAATCAGTTTTCTTTCCCCCCCCAGAGATAAGCAGTTATTTTTTCACTTACAGGATTAATCTTGGAAATTTCAGAAGGACCTTCAACCTCTTCCACTTTAGATTGCAGCCAGTAGAATCGGAACTCGGTCTGTAAATAAATTTGTATTTACATTTAATTGTGACTGACATCCATCTACGAATTACTACTGTATCATTTTAATAATAATGAGTTAGGTTTATGTAAATGTTCAGCATAAATTACTGTAATCTCAGAAGGAAGCATCACTCACAGAACAGTCATACACAGGATGCCCCCTCCAACACATGACATCCAGGATGTAGTATGTTCTGTCCACATCACTGTATATGCAGTCCAGGATGGTGTAATCTATATAAAACATATTTATCAGTTTTGTTGTCTAGGATGGCTCAGAACTGTGAACATTAGCACTCTAGCACTCTCTAGTGTGATAATTCTGCAGGACAGGTGAGGTGCAGACCTTTTCCCAAGGCAGAGTTGTGTCTATTGCCACCAGGGAGAAGAGAAGGAAATCGATTGACACAGTAGCCGCTTTTAGTGTAAGATGATGTGGATCCCTGAAGTAAAAACAACATATATGAACAGAATGTTTATCTCATGAATGAGAAGGATTTGAAACGTGACTTGTCCAAACCTTGGAGGCAACAACGAGGGAGCGTTTCCCAACTGGACAAACCACCATCAGCCAATCAGAACTCAGATCAGCAGGCACATCCACCAGCCACTCTGACAACATCAGCTGGAGAAGAACATACAACGAAAACAAAAAGTCTGTTAATTATGTCCTTATTCAGCATTATCTCAATTAAATGGTAAATGGTCTGCACTTATATACCACCTTTATAACCTTATCGGTATTCAAAGAGCTTTACACTGTTGACTCATTCACCCATTCACACACACATTCATACACCAATGGCGGCAGAGCTGCTATGCAAGGCGATAGTCTGCCATTGGGAGCAACTTGGGGTTCAGTGTCTTGCCCAAGGGCACTTCGGCATGTGGAGTCATGTGGGCCAGGATTCGAACCACCAACCCTGCGATTAGTGGCCGACCCGCTCTACCAACTGAGCCACAGCCGCCCCTATTAGCTTGTATTAGGAGCTGAATTACAATATATTAACATAACAAATGATTGCATTGTAATTGTATATTTGCATTTAAAGTGGCCAAATTCTACACATTTGCAGCATTTTTTTTTCTTAGTCAAGGTTCAGGGTTCCCACCCTTTTTAACCATTTAAATTCCATGACTTTTCCAGTCATTTGGGATTGCTGGATACAGACTCTTTTTTTGGGGGGATTCAGACCAACACTATAATGAATCAGTCAGACCAATTTGTGACCTCACAAATCAGAAATAACTATGACTTACGAGCAATTTTATTACTATTAGTTTATTTTAAGTAAAGGAAACATTGAAAAAAAAAGTGTATTCTCTATAAACATTTCTATGACTTTTTTTCAAGATTTTATCAATTTCCATGACCTCCCAGTCATTTGGGATTGCTGCATATGGTTTTTAAAAACTATTTTGATTCATACCAATTCGCTAATGAAATGTTCAGACTGATTTGTGAACCATTTTGAACGTTTTCTCAAAAGAAGGAATCGAAATCAAAATGAGAAATCTCTAAGGTATGCAAGCAAGCTTTTTTTGTTTTAGACAAATCATAAATCACTACGGCATTAGAGCAAGTTTTTATTCTAGAAAACTAGAAGTGTAGGCTATTCTCTATAGACACTTCCATGATTTTTAAGATTTAGTACATTTCCACGACTTTTCCAGGGCTGTAAATCACAACAGTAAAATTCCCTGATTTTTCCAGATTTTCCAAGACTGTGGGAACCCTGAAGGTTTCTTGAGTCTATGACATTTTTGCATGATAATCCGCCACCCCTAGAATTGTCTGTTTTTGCTGCCGTCCTTTTAAGACTACTAGATGTAAATAACCTCTGTTAGGAATTGGTAACATTTTGGCATGTGAAATGCAACTCTTTTCAACAATCAGTGCGTTTTATAAGCACCTGGTTGGCGTAATGCCTCGGTAACTTCTGCTCAACCTCCATTCCCTCCTCCTCTGCGCTGTTCTCCAGCTGCTGCTGACTTTCCGTCTCTTTAACCTCCTCATCCTCACTGTCTTCTCCGGTCCAGTCTCCATCCGCCAGCCGACGCGCGTGATTCACATAGTTCAGCCTCTTTCTGCAGATAGAAAGCATCTCTGCATTAATTCTCCAGCATCCATCTTAATTTTCATGATGCAGACCATAGATCCTGACTCTTAACTTTGTTATAGCATTCAAACATAAACATCCAGTGTTCTGATCTCTACAGATTTCAGCATTTCTCACATGTCTGAAGAGACTCACGCTTTCTGAAGCTCCAGGAACCTCCTGCGGCGTTCGTCCTGCTCCAAAACACTGAATTTGCACTTGTACTGGGCCAGGCGTGGGTGAGGAGCAGATGTGCTATTTGGGTCTCTTGAAACAGAGAAGCTGGAGGACAGAGCCTGAGTCAGAGCCTCCATGATGGACCTGTAACAACACACACACAACAATTCAAAACATCCTAGAGACACTAAAGTATGCAATATTAAGTGCTTAATATGTATTTAAGAGCAACGAGAGATGTTTTAAGCGCATCAACACCAATCGCCCATTTTACTTAAAGATACAATTAAACACTAGTATGTTACACACAAATAAACAAACTAGAGTTTAACAGCAAACACGAGATCATCACACTTCCATCAGAGTTGCTCTAAAGCTCTGTCTGGTGCTGATTTTAACCAACAAGGAGAATTTTTGAGAAACAAGCACAAAGACCGACAAAAACACACCTTCCGTAGAGATACGCACATTCAAACGCATTGGCGCGCTGACGTCATCGTGCCTCATCACAGCCGACCAAAACTTATCACGGAGTTTTTTTGTCGCGTCCTGTCGGGTGAGCTAAACTTTTCACGGGGTTTCAGATTTATTCTAATTTAGAGCTCATTAGATTTATTTCTGTATTGTTTACAATAATTCTTGGGTTTGAACAGAAAGACAGGTTTCCGACTGACTAAGAAAACAACAGTTAAAATCTCAGTATCAAGTCCATTTTGATTATTTTGTTCACAAAATGTAACAAATGACGGCGACCGTAAATCGCACAGTTGTCCATGATAAAACAGTCCACTCGGTGGCCATATTTGGAACGCTCACGGGCATCTATATTCTATGTAAACAAGCGGCATGAAAGTACAGCTCCTTTCTACTTGGGTGGGGTAAGACCAAAACTCCGAAAGGGTTGGTCGAGATTACGATCAAAGAACATATTTCAAATCAACAGTAAAATCTGACAACAATGGTGTAATACATAATGCTTCATTACCTCAGAACTAGCAAAAAAATAAATAAATAATCCCCGGCTGGTCTAGCTATTGCGCATGCGCGTTCTTGAGTTGATTGACAGGCGATGTCTGTTTCTAAAAGGTGATTGGCTCCTTTACCTTTAAGGCGGGATCTCCTTTTCTACATCCGCCATATTGGGGTTCCAATTTCTGCCATTCATTTTAATAGAAGTGGCCAGTCTCTGTTAAATTCTCACTAATAAACTTCTCGCTCTTCTTAGTCTGGAACGATGGTTGTGTAAATAATAATTGCAATATTTTAACTATTCACTGAGTATATCATACATTTTATGGCTTCTTAGTGCATTGTGTAAGTATAAACCTATATCCAGACAGATGCTGAAGAAGTGCAAGTAGTAGCACGCATACATGTTACTACCTTTCTCAGCTCTGGCCAGGGTAGACCAATCACAATCGTTTGTGGTTAACGAATAAGAATTTTATTTATTCGGTTTTATATAGATTGCTGAAGTGGATATCTATTTTTAAGTCAGATAGCAAATACATTTTCATTAAAACATTTGAAAGATTACATTGTTTAGTGTATAAATGTCTCAAATACGACAAAACAGGTCATGAAATTTGAATGTGGCTCAATGAAGGATTCGGCTTTTTGAGACAAGGCAGTTTCTTCAGAAGTTATTAGCTTGCCACATTAGCTACACAATAATTTAGATGGTAGTTGATTTAAATTCGAGGATTTGATTGTTTAGATGCCGACTACATTGTCGTATCAAAAAGTAAATCTACACAAGTTCTGTAGTTGTTATGGTGACCACTTGGTGGCGCCAAAAACATTTTCAAGTGCCACAATAAATGCGCTACTCTCATTGTTCAATCGTCACGTCATGGAAAGAGTTACTGCGTTTCTGCTCATACTAAAGTAATACTTTCTGAATAACTCCTCTCTGGCCTGTTGAGTCTCAAGTCGAGGGAAACAGTGGGAGCAGAGAGCGATCTGAACTGTATCTGTGGATTATAAAGATGCTTTAGATGTAGTTTATGTTCTTTTGTTTACGGAACGCAGAGGATGCATTATTCCGCATCCCAGCCCGGGACATTATGTTAGGGTAATGTTTTCATCTGTTTTTTGTTTTTGTTTTTTTGTTCTGTTGGACTTGGAACCCAGTTTGTGTTTGTTTTAAAAGAGATTTACATCATGCACGATGCCTAAAACGGTTCTAAAAGGATTTTAAGACAGTGAGTTGCAAGTGTTTGCCGGTGTCGTGTTTCTGCTGGACGGGATTTATGGAAGTATATTTGCGGCTGAATATTGTGGTTTTGCGGAATAATGAAACGACATAAATGTTGGGATGTTGGAGAATAATACAACAAGGGTATATTACAATATGAAAGTAATCCCTAATACTTTCTTTTAGAGTTACAAATGTTGCAAATACGATTATAAACTCATTGTTTTATTTTATCTGAAACATAAACCATTCCTGCCTTCTACTTTGTGGTCAGTAAGGTTTAAATCTTTTCCTCAGAATTTGACCAATAGCCTCAAAACAGTCGCCATAGGCTATGAGTACTGTTGTGCTGTATAACCTGATTTAAGGCTATAGGGTACATACCAAAGAGGCTGAAAACAGTCCTTTTTGTGTTAGATTTGATCAGTAAAGAATTCTGCACTTTGATATGAAGTAAGGAAGCTGTTTGTGTGGCCCATTTTGTGTATCTGCCTTGATATTGCAAATAAAAGACAACAAAATGTCACTTAGAGCCAAAGCCCTCTACACATTCCAAAGTGAAAACAAGGAAGAGATAAGCATCCAGGAGAATGAAGAGCTGGTGATTTTTGATGAGAACTCTGTGGACGGTTGGTTACAAGGCGAGAACAGTCGAGGAGAACGAGGGCTCTTCCCAGCCTCCTATGTGAACATAATCCGGTGCCGTTCTGGGTCCAACCTGACGGATCAATCCCTCAGCTCTCCTGAAAGTTCTCCTGGAAAAGATATATCGTACATTAACACCCCACCTACGACCCTACTGAGTGATGATGATGATGATTGGGACGACTGGGATGACAGCTCAACGGTCGTTGACGACGAAGATCCACAGAGAGGGATGGGTGCCAATGGGCATTCCCACCAGAGGGGGTATTCCAACCCAAATGTCCACTACCGCGCCAAGCCGTACATGGAACGCCAAGACAGCATGTCCAGCAACAGAAAGGGTAGCATGGTGGGCAGGAACTTGAATCGTTTCTCCAGTTTCGTGCGTTCAGGAGTGGAGGCCTTCGTACTTGGTGACGTGCCCATGATGGCCAAAATCGCTGAGTCTTATTCAATAGAAATGGGCCCACGGGGACCCCAATGGAAGGAGAGCCCTCAGCCCTTTTCCTGTTCCATTGAAGACCCTACAAAACAGACAAAGTTCAAGGGTATCAAGACTTACATCTCATACAGAGTGACCCCTAGTCATACTGGCAGTCCGGTGTACCGACGCTACAAGCACTTTGATTGGCTATACAACAGACTACTGCACAAATTCACGGTCATATCCGTGCCCCACCTTCCAGAAAAACAAGCCACAGGCCGTTTCGAGGAAGATTTCATTGAGAAGAGGAAGAGGAGACTAATATTATGGATGGACCACATGACCAGCCACCCGGTTCTATCACAATACGAGGGTTTCGAACACTTTCTAATGTGTGCAGATGATAAACAGTGGAAGCTCGGTAAGAGAAGGGCGGAAAAGGACGAGATGGTCGGTGCTCATTTCATGCTCACCTTCCAGATACCCAACGAGCACCAGGATCTTCAGGATGTTGAGGAGCGCATTGACTCCTTCAAGGTGTTTGCAAAAAAGATGGACGATAGTGTGATGCAGTTGACGAATGTTGCTTCAGAATTGGTTCGTAAACATCTAGGAGGCTTCAGGAAAGAGTTTCAAAGGCTTGGGAATGGTTTCCAGTCCATCAGTCAATCATTCTTGTTGGATCCTCCATACAGCTCAGACGCCCTCAGCAACGCCATCTCACATACCGGACGAACCTACGAGAACATTGGCGAGATGTTTGCAGAGCAGCCCAAAAACGACCTGTTTCAGATGCTGGATAAACTGTCGCTGTATCAGGGCCTGCTGGCCAACTTCCCTGACATCATTCACCTGCAAAAAGGTAAAATGAGCTCAAACAAAAACATAGCTCTTAGGCTAATTCTAATTGCAGAGTATTAACTGTTTTTCAAGATATTTGCTAATAATTGAGTTGTATGTGACATGGGCGCAGCAATGCTGCATTCACTTTTAAAGGATTTTTCTGGTTTCAATACAAGTTACGCACAGTCTGCAGCATAATGTTGATTAACACAAAAAAGCAAAGATCACGGTTACAGTAAGGCGCGTGCAATGGGAGTGAACATTAAAAACACACTCTGTTTCAAAAGTACAGACCAAGATTTAAACATTATACTTGTTAACTTGAATTTAGTGCGATATAATCTCTTTCTAACCTTATCTGTGTAAAGTTATATCCAAAATGACTACTTCGTTGTTATGATAATTTAACCCTGTGATCCTGGTATTGGATATAACTTTGCACATAAATGTTTAAAAGTGATTTTATCCCATTAAAAGCATGTTAACACATATAATGTTTATGTCTTGTGGCTATACTTTTGAAATGGTGAGTATTTGAACGTTAATGGATTGGCCCTATTCACATCCATTGTAAGTGCCTCATTGTAACCATGATTTTTGAGGGACTAGTCACATTTTTAGTTTTTTGGTGGAAATCAACATTATGCCACAAATGCTGTTTTTTAAGCTTAACTTGTATTGAACCCAAAACATTCCTTTAAAATATCATGCCTTAATGTGTTCCCCAACATTTCAAAGAATTTCTCTAGTTTTACAAGATTGCTGGTTCCTGAATTCACAGATAGCGGATATGTGGGACACACAGCAGGGTTGACCCAGTGACATTATGCCTTAAGGCAACCAGTCACATGTTATTATGTATGAGTAGGGATTATTGGGCCTCCAATTCAGGACTGGAGTGAGTTTTTGTTTATCATTCACATCTGATGTCTGAACTCCCAAAGGTTAGTTACAGAGTAATTTTACAGTGGAAATGTGATGTGTTTGGCATTTACAGTCAGTTAAGAGAAAGATTCTTGGCTTTGCTCCGAACAGGACTCATTTTCTTCATTCTCAGTCTAAATCACAGGAAATGAGGGAGTTAGAGTGATTAATCAATGAACTCCAGCGCATTTAAGTTCAGTCAGTTCATGGCACAGATGAACTTCCACTTTCATTATGATACTTTTGTGGAATGACAGAGTGATGGTTAGAATTTCTCACTCCCAAGAGCTCGAATTTAAGATATGCTGACATACTAATACACGCCAGCGTTTTACATGTGTACAAAAGAATCAGATAATATGGATATATTAATAGGTGAATCTCACAAAGAAACGTGGGGGTCATATTTCATATTTCTGAATTACAATAATTATCGCATGTTACTAAATTAATAAAATAATAGTCATTCATAAAATAAGTGATGTCACAATCTTAATGATCCTAAAAATAGGCCTAATTTTCTTTGTGCAAACCAAGAAAAAAGAAAAGAAATATATTGTTGTTACATTATAGGTGTAGCTTAATAGTGTCTTTTGTAAGGCCTTGATTGACATTTAAACCTTTTAAATATTAAATGAGACCCTGAAACTCAACAGTAGGTTGACACGTAGTTTAGTAGCGCTTTGTCAATTGGTTTAAGTTCCATTTAAAGTCCTGTATAAATGCATAGAATCTGTGAAATCCTCCTGTAGATTGTGGAGGACAACAGCAGGAGTTGTTACACGTGTAAAGGTGTATAATCCTAAATTACGACACAGGTGTGCATGTGCTGTTTCAGCATGACAAGCCAAAGGCGTGATCAGTCACATGACACATGAGCCTCACATACCAGAAAGACATGTTAGAAGCCAAATAGTTCAGGATCTGTAGTGCCGATTCCAAGGTTTTAGATTTAATCTCAAAGTAGGAGTGACCAGTGAAAAGTATCACCATTATCTGTCACTATTGTGCACCGGAGACAGTTAACCTTTATTATTCTGCAGAATTAACTAGTCTAAATCAAATAACCTCCTTGAGCAAACATTTTCCTAGTTTCTCCTTTTGACATGTGTGTGTGTGTGTGTGTGTGTGTGTGTGTGTGTGCATTGAAAGCAGGCCAGTCTGATTGCTGTAGTTTCACGTCCACACCCTATAATGGTCATATCTTCATTACAGTTTGTGTTCAGACACAAAGGATCATGGCGTACAATGAATTATGCCATTTTTTTAAAATAATCAAGTTGTTAATAGTGACTTATGTACAATGAACATGTCTGCTACAGTGGAACTCTATTAAATTATTGACCGTATAAAATGATTCTTGTCTTTCAGTGGATGAGCACTGCTGATTAGCCCTTATACCAACAGTCATCCAATCACTGATTTCTGAATTTTACTCCATACATTTACTAGGTAATTTCTGACATTATGTTTATATTCACAGTAATAATCAAGCTACAGCGGGTTTTTGCATTTTTAAATTACAGTCTTCATCTGTCCAAGAATACATGACACAGTGCATAATCGGATATTTGAAGGAAGGACCTCAAAAATGTTGGGATAAATACATGTTGTGCGGCACTTATTTTTTCCGAAAACTTGTGCACAATGCGCAATTTCCGATTAACGTGTATACATACTGGACAAAGCTGAACAAAAAATGGTTTTGGGCCAACTTGTGACAAATTGTTTTGGCCTATAATGTTTGTTCAAACTATAGAGTCTGGTCTCCACCCAAAAAGAGTTCACCAGTTTCGCCAAAGTCCCTTAAAATCTGTAATTCGACTTATTTCCAAGTGAAACTGAATATTTAGTAAAGTTGGTGTCCTTCAGTATTTGATTGGATCATGATAGTTAGGCTGCAGTATTATCGTTTTGTATTGTTTTCCCCAATCAAACGCTCTATCCTTTTAAAGTACCATTATTTAACTGCGACCCTATGCAGATGGGTTTGACGCATGCGCACTACGACTTGCCGATGACGCAGGCGGTCCGCGTCTAGAAAAACTGGGCTGCACTTGGACAGTTAATGTGTACTGTGCTGATGCTGAAATTTGCATGCCGAAATCCAAAGTTTACTTTGGCCTTAAGACCAGGAACATTTAGGAGGAAGAAAACATGTTTGATTTTGATTTCATGTTTATTTGACTTTGCTTTATTGATAGAATTGTGTTGGCTCCACCTTAGCAATACATGTGCTCTGATCTACAGTACCTGCTATAGGAGTGCTGTAGTAATATACATCTGTGCTATGGTAAGAAAGCATCTGCCAAGGAGCTGATAATAGCCCATAGAGGAACAGTAAAGTGTCCGTAAAGCATCTCTAACACCAGGATCACTCAGATCTAAGATCAGCCTCCATGATCCTTGAAATATAGCATCTGTTTCTCTTGTGAGCTGCACGACAGCGTAGGGAGAGATCAGAGAGAACCAATGAATGGAGAAAAAACAACACATGACCCCGGGAAATAATAACAATTCTCTCTGAGTGCGCTCCGTACTACGTTTTTGTGTCCAAACCAATGAGCTGTAATCAGATCTGCTGAGGGACTGCAGGACACTTGACCTGATATGCAGAGGTTACGCTTGAACCGGACCCACTCCCCATATGAAAGGTTACAGAAATATTTTTATTTCTCAAATGCTGTCGGATATGAATTTGGATAATACTAAATAGCATCACTCAAAACCTATCTGTAGTACCGTCTAAGCTAATACGGAGAAAATTAAAAATAAGAGTAAAAACAAAAGTCATTCCAGGCCTCCGGCCGTGGGTGTGGGTGTACGGTAGTCATGAACCTTTCAGTTCATGTGAGTGTTGGTCTGGTTTTATTGCCAGATATTTGAGTAATACACACACACATACGCAACAGAGCAGATTTTTGTTGCTTTTAGTTTTGAAATAATGAGGATTAACATGTCAGGGCAAGACATTGAATTCCTCTCCATCTCTTGTGTAGCTCGCTTAGAACAGACAGGATTTGAGGCAGGTTTTTACATCATGGATGTGTCTTACATACTTTTGGAAGAACAGGACAGTGAAGGAATGTTCCTCACCTGTCATGAAACACACAGCTGTCTATAGAAGAGGAGCCGCTGTAAACAGAACCGTGACTCACAGTTATATTGCTGGAAGACATTAGTTCTGTTCCAAAATCAATGCCACAGCATTTTGTTGAGAGTTGTGTTGCTTTTAGTCCATATACAGTGACAAGACAATGTATGTGAACCCTTTGGAATTGGCTGGTTTTCTACATTATTTGGTCATAACATGGACAATCCCCCCGGGGCAACCTGGATTAAGTGTCTTGCTCAAGGACACAATGGTGGTGACTGTGGGGATTGAACCAGCAACCTTCTGATTACCACATTGAACACATCCCACAAACAACACACAAACAATTATAATCGTTCGTTTATTTTTTGAACACATCCCATTTAACATTCACAGTGCTGCGGAAAAAGTAAATGAACCCTTGGATTTAATAACTGGTCGATTCGTAGCCTCCTTTCGTAGCAATGACCTCAACCAAGCGTAGTCAATGATATAGTCAATTAAATGTGAAACAAAGTCTGTAAACAATTGTTGGAAAAATTTCTCATGTCATGCACAAAGTAGATGTCCTAAACGACTTGCCAAAATAATTTGCTGTATGTAATCTTCTGACTTCAACTGCAACAGACTCATGAACAAAGATGTTAACCAGTTCTAATGACTCTTTCAAGTCTTTAAGTGTCACTCTAGGGTTATTTTTTTTTTTACCTCATTGAGCTTTCTGCGGTGTGCCCTTTGAGTCATCTTAGCTGGACAGCCACTTCTAGGGAGAGTAGCCACAGTACCAAAACGTCTCCATTTATAGAAAATGTGTCTAACTGTGGACAGATTAATATCTAAGCTCTTCATTTTAAGTATCATTCATATCCACAATGAAATAATCATTCCAGACAGTCGACAGTTTGTACACTAACATTTGGGGGAAAAAATTATTAAGGGCAAACTTGTTTGGTGTGATGAAAAAGACAATTTGAGAATTGGACAGCTGAAGAATTGAAATAAATAATTTTCACACAATAAATGGTTTTCATACAATAAATGGTTTGTTTATTTCACGCTTCGTTTAGATTATCATAGTTTCAAATGTGTGATAATTTGTATATTTATCATGGATTTTCTTGGTTTAATATTATAAGTCTGGGTCTGAATCTAGTGAGATAATTTAACAGCAAAAGTGGCGATTTAAAGAGATAAATAGATCGTTTGCACGTGCAGCATTTTAATTGTGAGTACTTGTGAATGTGTGCAGCCAATGTTGTGCTGACATAGAGACACAAACAGCTCATACCTTTAGAGATCCTTGGCTCAAAATCTATTATGAGCATTGCATGCTCTATTTTTAGCAGATGACAGGAGGAGTGCTAATTAACTTTTTAACATGAGTCATATACAGAATACATATTTATTTATATAGTATCCTTTTGTGGTTTAATAATGACTGTGATTCACGTAGCTACCGGCTTTTACGGATTGGGAATCTGCCATCAGTTCTCAGAGCTCCTTGGTCTAACAACACAGAAACACTTCAAAATAAAAGCTCTGCCAAAATAAAAGCTCAATTTAAATTTAAAATATGACAGAAATAGATCACTACTATATATTTATACTACTACTACTACTACTACTACTACTACTACTACTACTAATAATAATAAATCAATAGTAACTGTGTTATATTTAAGCAATATCTCACATATGTGATGCTCTATTATGCAGCAATTTAATTGAAAAAATAACCCCTATGTTGTATTTAGGATTGTGCTGTGAGGTTCTGTATGTTTATGCACTTCAATTGATATTTTTTTTTTAATTTGAAATTTCATTTCATTACATTTTTAATGAATTAATTTATTTATTAAACACAATTTCGCTGATTAAATTGAAATAAACTGCTGCTATTGAGTTCAGGAAAAAAAATGGGTATTCACATAACAAAAAGAAAAAAGTTGAAATCTGTTCATTGTAATAAAAATCAACCCCTGGGACATAAAACTGCCCGAAGTTGAAGAAACACCCATACATGCTTCTGTACTCCTAAATGTTTTAAAAAAAAAACAATAATTACTTTTAGCAGGATTTCTTTTCCAGGAAACCAAGAACACTGATGACCCATGCACTACATATATTTTGTCCAATCAAATGCTCTCTAGAATGAGAAGTTAGGTCTTTAAGGCATCATAGACACGCCCCCTTTGCAAACTCTGTTCCAAAACATGGGCAGTAACACGTTGATTATAAATACCAAATATTTCATTCCATGACAATTATCAATAAAAATGGTCAAAAACTGATGATTTTACCTTGTATTTGAGTGTGCTGAGTATATGTTTTGTGCTTTTAAGAGTATTTTGCTGCTAGCTTAGCAACATGCTAACATCAAACTCTGTCAATTGCCGGTCGAGTCTTCTGTGTGCTTCGCATGAGGGACCCTATTTGAATAGACGGCAGCACCATATGGAGGCAAAGCTTACTATGTTTTTGGAACAGAGGCTTTATATTACTAGAAATTTCACTCAAGACTTTGAGTTCAGTTTTGAGCTGGAAGTTTAAAGCTACTCAAATATGTAGTCATTGCATGCTCATGTTTCTATGAGAATTTGCTCATGGACAAATTGAGCTTTGACTGCTTTTCCAGTCTGAAATTCCTCTCTCCGTTTCCACGACTGAGCTGTTAGACACATTAAATACAGTCTGTTATTCTTTGTGCAACTGACATTCATTTCACTTCAAAGACTGAGACAAAGCTCAAATTAATCTCGTAATTCTTATTCTGACCAATATTAAGTCTATTTTTGCGACTTTACAACTTTAGCTCTAACCAAAGCTTCTCCAGATCTTTGTGCCCCCTTTGTTTGGCCTCCCATCACCATATGTGTGAGGGATACATGTGATTCTTTCCTTCTATATGGATTTGTAGACCAAGTAACTCCTTTCTCTTGCTCTGTGAACAAGGTTCAGCTGTGATGGGCTTTCAGTCTCAGATATCAGAAATTAATCTTTATTCAGATAATGGCAGTATGGTACTGTTAGCATGTTAGGGCTAAGTAACATTTTATGTCTCAGCTGTATGGCTTTCCTTTTGAGAAAAAGCAATGTTCAAGACTTTGGTCAAACCACAGTCCAGCAAAACCGTTCGGGCCGTACTTTGATAATATAATATAATACATTTACTTGAGTTTTTCTGGATATTAAATTGAGTATAACATCTTATTGTAGCTAAAACGTAGAATCTTGGTGTTGTGATGCCTAATGCCTAGTCCACACTAATACGTTTTAGTTTGAAAACGCATTTTTTCTCTCCGTTTTGGCCTTCCGTTCACACTGAGACAGAGTTTTTTGTCCCCCTAAAACGGAGCTTTTTGAAAACGCACTCCAAAGTAGATACATTTTAAAATGCCGTTTTTGCCTTGTAGCGCTGACTGTGAAAATGGATGCTTTGGAAAACGATGATGCATTTTTTAGTCATGTGAACTATCCAACTAAAACAATCAAGATGGCAGCCTGTGTTATAGTGGCGCTGTTGTGCCTGATACTCACTTTGATAGCGTTGTTAAAAAATAAATGTCAATTTGTACAACCTTCACATTACGTTCCTTCAAAGGCGAAGGGAAGTTTACTCGGAATTGGTGTCCGGCGACGGAACACGAGGACAATTGCGTTTCAGACCGCACATGCAGCGGGTATTTTCCGCATGCGCAGTGAGACGATTTAAGCATTTTCATAAGTTTCAGTGTGGACGAGCAACTTTTGGAAAATGCTTGAAAACATCAGTGTGGACGGAGAGCGTTTTGAAATGAAAACGCCGTTTTCAAATGTATCCGGATGAATGTAGACGTAGCCTAAAATTGTAATAAAGGGACCCTTTGACAGTTGAACATCATAATGAAATTAAAATGTGTTTAGTTCACACATTGAGAGCAAATATTATCTGAAGAGTTGATATGATTATGTGAAGTAAAGTAGGAGTATCTTAAAAGAACAGGGAAATGCAGCACAAGGGTCACAGACATCCGTCTAGTGCATATTTACATAAAAACAGCTAAAGGTTTTGTTTTGTGGTTTTTTTTTTACTGCTAAAAATGCGCTCTGCTCTATTTTTAGTACAAGGATACGTTCGTTCTGAATGGCCCCAAGCGTAGGGTGTCCTAGTTTAGTAGAATAATTGTTTATCTTGCTAATATAAAACACTAAATAATGTTTTAAAAAAAAATTTATATTTGACCATTTGTAGCTTTGTTTATATAACATTAAATGTGATAATAAATGTAAAGGAATATACAAGTTAAGCTCACTCGACAGCATTTGTTGCATAATATTGATTACCACAAAAATTTATTTCGACTCATTTCTCCTTGACTTTTTGAATTTTTTTTACAGGGAGACACTTACAATGGTAGTGAATAAGTTTAAAAACAGATATGTGAAGCTTATAAGTTTATAAAAGCACTTGCATTCATTCTCATGTTAAAACTCATGTATTATTTGAGCTGTTAAGTTAATAATCATAAAATAGTAATTTTTATGGTCATTTTAGGGTTTTAGTGTTTATGGTTTGACGTCATCATAGCAACCAAGTTGTAAAATTGGGAATACTTTTACACAGAAAAGGTTAGTAAGTGATTTTATCATACTAAAATAATTTTAACACACATATTTTTACATTTTGTGGCTATACTTTTGAAAGATTGGTTATTTGAACGTTTATGGATTGGCCCTACTTTTTCAAGGGATTTTCCCTCAAAATAAACAGTAGTCATACTATCGTTTTTGCATAAGGAACAAACAACTAGACAGAAAGGATTTGCAGAGTTTATGGATGCTCAACTTCCTCTTTCATTGCTCTGTTATGACTGAACACAACGAGAAGTTCTGCATGAGGACAGGTGTGTTTAAATACCAAAAGAGCCATGAAGATATTCACAGCATTTCTTTATAAAAGTCAATAATGGAAGGAGAACAATTCACTTCATGCCCTTTAAGTAATAACATGTTGTGCTGTAGAGTTCATCCTGTCTATGGTTCATTAGAGATGACTAATGAAATTAAACTCCACTCTACTGGACCTCTAGAATTCTGTCTCAGCAGAGATTGTTTAGTCAGAGACCGAGCACGTGCCTATAAAAGGAAGTCCCGCCTTACAGTAAAAAAAGCCAATTAACTTTTAGATACAAAGATTGCCTGTCAATCACTGCTGATTTGAAATATATTCTTTGATTATAATCTTGACCAACCGTTTTGGAGATTTCGGTCTTTCCTTATTCAAGTAAATGGGCGCTATACTTTTATGCCATTTGTTTACATAGACAAAAGCTGCCCGTTAGCGTTTTAATGATGGCTGTCATTACTGAGAATCTGAGTCCTTACAATCTGTACTCGTTTGAAAACTCTGTTTTCAGTTTTCCAATGTATTGAGTTGACAGAAATGAGAGCATGTTGTCTCCCAGAAGAATTTTAACTTTGTCAGTAAAAGTAAATGATTAGTGTAAATAGCGAAGATGGGTTTGGCAACTGTCCCGTTGTAGGACGTACCATAATTTAACCACTGTGTAACATCCCATATGGGACATCTATTGTCCTGTATTTTATTGGCGAGAGTGCCGAGGGTGAAGTCCCAGCCTGTCCCCGTTTGGATGAAAAAACGCTAGAGGGGGACCCTATCCTGTATTTAAGCACTCGAAAGGCTCAAGCGTCCTGTGCATGACAAAAAGTTGTCAACCATAACAATGATACTATCATGTCTGGTTCTTTATAATAAGACTCAAGTGTGAACACCCTTACTTGAACAGTATTTGTTTTGACTTAATTTTGGTCAAAAGGAAACACTTGCTGGGTTTAAATAAAATAATAAAATAAAAATCATATCAGTTCAAATCACTACTGCAATGTTTTAAAAAATAATCACAATAATTTTTTGTCCAAA
Organism: Xyrauchen texanus; assembly: GCF_025860055.1. NCBI lineage: Eukaryota > Metazoa > Chordata > Actinopteri > Cypriniformes > Catostomidae > Xyrauchen > Xyrauchen texanus. The sequence continues at coordinate 23,156,024 of NC_068321.1, read as the reverse complement.
TCGCCCTATATAATGAGTTTCAATCTGGCTTGCTGAATTTCTTGATCGTATTCCCCCCTCTTTTCCTCATCATTTCTTGTCCTCTGTCTCTAGAAATAAAAGTGTTGAAAAGGCCGAAATAAATAAAATACTGATGGACCTCTATATCTGCATTTTAAGATCATCAGCATTAGTAGACAATCGCATCCAACCATGTCAGTTACAAAACCTACCAACACCCTTGTAAAAGGATAATTCATACATTTTGTTTTCAATTTTTTAAATGCATTTTGATTAAATATTGTGTGTAAAAATACTGACATTGGTGATTAAAAAAAATCCATATTGATTGACCACTAATATCAAGCAGAAGTAGAGGTAGAATATATCGGTTTTACTGATTAATCAGTGCCGATTTCTTTTAACTATCGTTTATCGGCAAAGAATTATGCCGATAGCTGCCGATGTTTTTTTATTCCTCCGTGTTCCTCTGAAAATTTTTAACGTTTTTTTAAATTGAAGTGAGGGCATGCAAAGAAAAACGCAACTATACTGAAACGGCGCTCATCATATCAGTTGTCTCCAAATTCACGTTGTTAAATAATAATAATATATAGGTTATAAAAAGCTTAATTTGGTAAATATTATATATGAAGCATTGGAACAAGTAAATAAGAATCCCTGGTGTGTTTCAGGCTTCTTTAGTGTTAAAAGATCCACATTATGCACCCAGCTGTGTTTTGTTCTGATTATTATTGGGATTTTGGTTGAAAAATAAACTACATCTGGGATTGTTTTCATTTTGGACTCTGACCTCTATGTCTGTGCAGACTAAAGAAAATTTTAGGGATCAATTTTAAAAACTATCGGCCGTTTCTTACCTAAGTTATCGGTATCGGCAAAATGTAGTATCAGTAGACCTCTTAGCAGAACTATTTTCATTATACACTGAAACCTCGGTTGCGCTGTGCTATGCTGCGAAACAGACTTTATGCTATCAACTCCACTAACATTTACCATTTTTCAAGTAATGATTTGAGAGATGTTTGATATTATTTTTAATGTAAAATGGCAGCATTAAGCACTGTGCTGTGCATGGTTCCAATGGTCGTGTTGATTGTCCCTTATAGATAAAATGAGTAATGGAAACCCGGATTTATAGAGCTCATTTCTATAAAATGATGAGTATTGACTAAATAATGACAGAACTTTCATTTTTGGGTGAACCATCCCTTTAACACAGTTAGTTTTCTTGATGCAAGTAACATTGACTAACATAACATTTATATACGGACTTTAAGGAAACATGAAATCAGTTCCCGAAATATTACAACTTTGTTTACATGATGTAATATTATATAATTTAGCAGCTCAATGAGAAAATGCAAACACAGTGTTTTGCATACAGACTGCACGTCAGGTCATTTGCCTGTATGCATTTTGTTCATTGTACAAGAGGTTTGTAATCCATCAGTTTCTGGGTCCAAAGAAAAAGTGTTGTGTAATCTGAAACTAAGAGCTCATGTTCAGACTTCCTGTGTCAGATTACAGGTGTAGACAGTCACTGTAAAACACTGACCTCTGATCAGCGGCACACAAACTCAGAGACATCAAATCTGTCATGCTGTGTCTGATAAAGTGTTTGCTTCTATGTTACAGTTAGACACAGTATGAGGTGATTCAGTTGCTTTTATTCAGTTCAGATTCAGTTGAATCAATTCAGATTTGGGTCTTATATTTGAGCTGCTCCAGAGGTCAGATTCTCATAATCGTGAGAGTGAGATTGTTCTGTCAAACAGGATTATGATGCAAGAACAGGTTACACTGGAACGATGAGACAAATCTGTGGACATGGGGCCCTTAAATTTGACAATTGAAAAAGATTATAGATTAGATACAGTTTAATGTTAAAAGGAATTTCTTGTTTGTTGGGGTGGCTGTGGCTCAGATGGTAGAGCAGGTCGGCCACTAATCGCAGGGTTGGTGGTTCGATTCCCGGCCCACACGACTCCACATGCCGAAGTGTCCTTAGGCTCCCAATGGCAAGCTAGCACCTTGCATGGTGTATGAATGTGTGTGAATGGGTGAATTAGTCAGAGTGTAAAGCGATTTGAATACCGTTAAGGTTAAAAAAGGCGCTATATAAGTGCTGACCATTTATAAACGCAGACCAGACCATTTCTTACATTGTTTTTATAATGGGGCCTCGTTTCAGAATTCTGCAATCAGAAGTCCTATTTGTACATTAAATAAATTAAATAAGATCACCTCATGGATATGTATTTAATTAGGGTGACAACAATAAATATTTAAGCAATATCACATGAGCAAGAGTGCGATATGGCCCTATATCAGCACTGCTGTGATTCGGCCGCAGTCCGAGTGCCATAGGTAATCACAGCAGTGCTGATTTAGGGCCATATAGGATGATTACGAGTGTGATTTTGCTTATTTACAGCAGTTCAATTAACAAATACATTTTTAAAAATGAGAAAAAACTGTGTACGGTCATAAAAAACCCATTTGTGCATGGAACTACTTTCTTACACGACGGCTCAGAATCTGCCGTTCTGTACCCATTAATCACCCATTGTGTAATTAATCAGTCTGTTGTGTCTCTCAGATGTGATGCGCCGTAATGCTGAAGTTGTTCGTTTAAAGCTATTTCCTAGCTTTAGTAGTGTAGTAAGTGTAGTCAGCGATCACGAAGAGCTGTTGAATGTAAACCGCTGACGTGGATTCACTTCACGTCACCTAACTGGTTCATATTACACACAAAAATGATCTTTTGCCACCACCTGCTGGCTAACATATGTAATGTAAAAAAAAAAAGACAAACAGAAGCTCTTAACACATATGCATTGCTCTTACACTTTAGTTTAGAACGGCACAAACACAAGCGGAGTGATACACACAGTGAAGCGTCAGAGTGCTGATGGGGTCAGACATCAGTGCTCATGGAACGACTCTCGTCCAATCAGATTCGAGGACCGGAACTAACTGTTGTATATAAACATATAAATATAAACATATAAGTTCATACTGAATATATAAACTAATAAAACAAGAAAACACCCCTGAAAATGGTGATAACCTACAGTTACAATTTAATATTTTGCTTTGAAAAGAACAGTAACTTTTACCAAAATCTGTGCAGGGGCTCAAGTAAATCAGTGACTCAATTATTTGAACTTATTTGAAGAAATATGTGAACCCTTTGGAATTAGCTGTTTTTCTGCATTAATTGGTCATAATGTGATCTCATCTTCATCAAAGGCTATGTTAACATGTACACCAATACTATGATTGTTGCAACAATCCGACTATAAGGAATAATTAGAATACGATGTTTACATTATTTGGGCCAACCACTTCAATCCTTTTTACATGCTACTTGCCAATAGTCTGATTATTCGCTGAGAAATGTGATGTTATAATGCTTTTATAAAATAATATTACAGAAAACATCTTGTTGCAAATATGCATCTTTAAATACAGCTTGGCATAAAGAAAATTAATCAGTCAGTTTGTGAGTCTTTTTGAACTATTATTAAAAGATCCGGTTTATAAGAGTCATTTTCAACTACACTTGGATGCGCTTATTTGATTCACTAAAAAGAATCAGTTCATAAGAGTCATTTGTTTATCGGATTACACTGGTTGCTCTGTCTGTTTTGATTCACTAAAAAGAATCAGTATGTTTTCATGTTGGTATGCGGTGCGGTGCCCTTTTTAAACCTTACGCAGTGCTGCATGTTCTTCACAAACAATTCAACCTTAGTTTCGTCAGCCCACAAAATTTTCCCAGTAATGGTGTGGAGTGTCAATGTAGTCTTTGGCAAACTTTAGGCATGCAATTGCAGCAATTCCTTGCAGTCTTTATCTGTCACTCTAGGGTTCTTTTTTTACCTCATTGAGCATTCTGTGGTGTGTCCTTTGAGTCATCTTGGCGAGATGGCCACTTCTAGGGAGAGTACCCACAGTACTAAATCGCCTCAATTTATAGACAATTTGTCTAACTGTGGAAAGATGAATATCTAAGCTCTTCGAGATTACTTTTGAACCCTTTCCACCTTTGTGCAAAGCAACAAGATCTTCTGAGATCTCTTTTTTTGCGAGGCATGGTCCAAGTCAGCAGATGCTTCTTGTGAGTAGCAAAATCAAAATGTTTAAATTCTTTTTATAAGTCAAACTAACTCTAACCCACACCTCCAATCAGCTCCTGACTCTAATTAGCTTTTGTTGATTTCATTAGCCTAGGGGTTCACATACATTTTCCAACAATACAACACAAATACAATAATTTGTGTGTTATTAGTTAAAACAGATTGTGTTTGTTCGTTATTTTAACTTGGATGAAGATCAAACTAGATTTTAAGACAAATTTATACATAAATGCAGGTCATTCCAAAGGGTTTCACATACTTTTTCTTGCCACTGTACATGAAATGTCCAAACGAATCAATTCACTAAAATGAATTTGGGACTTCCCAACACTAAATATAAGTAAATCGAAAAATCCTTTATTTAAATGGTTGGTTGGAGAGGATGGTTTTGGTGAGCGTGTTTGATTACTCCCTCGGCTCCACATGCATGCGCTTTACAATGTGACAAATGTGGCGTTTTGTGACGCCACAACTCTTTAGAAAAAGTAGCTTGTTTCTGGAAAAGCTACACGCTTGTGGAAAAACTACTGTCACGCTACTGAAACATTTTGTTAAGTTAAAACTTATGTATGTAACTTTTTCAGTTTAAAATACTTTCTTCTTTCCCAGTTTAATATGCAGAGCCAACTATAAGTAAGCCATTCATAAGTTATTTAAAAAAACTGTAAACACTATTTCTGTGGCTCTATGAAAATTGCTCTGTTTGTTTTGAGTGACCCACTTCGACCCTCCCCAACAACATTACTCAACCAATGGCATGAGTTGGGGGTGGGACTATCTCTTTGTTTGACCAATGGCAGATGGAGGGGTATACTCAAAGCTGTTTTGAAAAAGTAAATTTTTGCAATTCCGTTTAGTGGTGCAGAAATTACATACTATAGCTTTAATAGTGTCACCACTAGGTGGGCATTGTCTCTATACGTAAGGTGGTTGGTGGGGAGGAAAAGAGTGTGTTTGGTGATGTCAGCCAGAAAGGAAAGTCATTTCATAGGTGGATTACATTTAGATACATTCACAAACATATATATATATTTTTAAGAAATAACATGCATTGATATATAAGACTAATGTATTGACTAATGACTGAACATGTATTTAGAAATTAAATGGCATAATTTTTGAATTCGTGTTTACGTTTTTCTTTCTTTCTTTTAGGTGCATTTGCAAAAGTTAAGGAGTCTCAGCGAATGAGTGATGAAGGCAGGATGGACCAAGCGGAAGCAGACGGCATTCGTAAACGCTGCAGGACTGTGGGTTTCGCCCTGCAGGCTGAAATGAATCATTTCCAACAGCGGAGGGAGGTGGATTTTAAAGAAATGATGCAGGCGTACCTGCGGCAACAGATTGCCTTCTACCAGCGTGTTGGTCAGCAGTTAGAGAGAACCCTGCACATGTACGATAACCTCTAGGGCCTGACCTTTGACCTTTGTACCATAATGGAGATAGGACACTCCTGTGGATGGATACACAAGGGTTGATTTGAAATCCAGACTGGATATTTTACAAGAGAAAGTAGACATTGCACACCGCTTCTGCACTTAAAAATGTCACTTTTAACCCCAGAAACCAACATTATAGTTTACTGTTTGAAACAATGTACATGTAAAGTGTATCTTTGATTTCGCTATGAAGTTTATTTAAATGTCTGTTAGATCAATGTTACTCTTTTTCACATTGTTTCATTCGAGAGTCTAACATGCGAGTGATGTTACTTGTGTTTCATCAGGTGCAGATGCTAATCGGACTCCAAAAACCACAGTGTAACACTTCACGTCTTATTAAGTACAATGTAAACTACAAATCTGAATCTTGTCGCAGATAATTGAAAAGTCGCTCAACTCAGCAGTTTGCTAATACAGACTTCGCTAGTTTGTTGTAAAACTAGCATATGACGCAGCTTGTTTACATGATCATTTGCCAAAACACATAATTTTCTTTTTTAAAAGCACATTGGGACATGACAATGTCTACTGTAAAAAAAAAAAAAAAATCTATAGCATAGTAACACTGTCTTATCTTGTTTACCGAGTTTTTGTTTGGTTTCTATTTTATTGTGTTTTGCTGGGTTGCCCCGCCCACAGTGAAATCTTATTGGTCCAAAATTCTGTTCTAGATAGTTGTTAAAGCCACAGTGTGTGATTTTCCAAACAGGTTTAGCAAACACGTGTGCTTGCTGATGTTCGAACAGATAGTCTCGCGTTTCGGTAAATTCAACCTACGAATGGCTTAGGTATAGATCAAATTACACACAGCTCAAATTACACACATATGCTCTGATTTCCCATGATTCGAACAAAATTTAGCACAGAAGCTTGTTGCATTGCGTCTAGCTAAGATGAGATGCACATTTAGAAATCTTTGTTTGTTAAATTCACTAAACGTTAAACGTGAGTAGATGAGCAGGAAATACACACAGCAGGTTTGTGTGGCCTCTGCTCGAATCCAGAACGTTTAATCAGATGATATGTGTAATCCAGCTCCTCTCAGACAACAGAAAATTCCTGAGTTTACATAAAAAGTGAGTTACAGTGAATCACATGTTTGAGCCATGTGACATTCATCAGAGAATTCGAGTCAGGATGTCCAGAGTGCTCCCAGATGCGGTAGACAGAGTGTCCTTCCATGATAATGAACGTGAATACAAGTTGATGTGAGTTGGAAAGACTGTTTTGTAATTCTGGATCTGGGATTAATTTTTCAAATGTTTTTGACTGAGATAAATGTTTTGTAAGTTTTTTGGAAAGTCTTCCTACCCAGAGGATATGAATTTCAGTCGTAAATACTTCAGTATTAGCATTAGCATCTTTAGCAAAATAAATGTTTGTTTGGGGTGTTTCTAAAGGCGGAAGGAAACCTACTTCTTTTCTCCTTTTTGTGTTCTCAGGAAAAACCAGAAAGGGCTTACACGTTGTGCTTGATTTTTGTTTTCCTTCCTTTTCATTTTTAGTTCTTAGATATAAGAGGTACAGGGGTTTATATTAGTAAGTATCATGGCTGCAATCTCACTTGACTCTGTGGTGAAGAGTTGCCATTTTACAGTGCTTTTAGATTAAACTTGTCTCTTGTCTCAAGTTTCAGATTGTAAACTTGGATGCTTACTGTTTGCACACTTGTTAACACTTAAGGACCAAAGTTTTACTGAGGGTTTACGAAAAATGTTAGAGGTTTATCTGAGCAGGTTTGGACTTGATTAATCTGGACCTGACACAAATGTTATGTAGAAACAACTATAGAAATGCATTAATAAATTAAGTCAACATGAAATTAAAATTGAGCCTATTTTTTTTTCTTAATACATGTTCTTGGTATTATTATGAACAAAATGTTATATTCATAATCGTTAATGAAAATATATAACTTGCTCCGCCTCTGAAATGACTTTCCTTTTCGGCCGATGTCACCGAACCTATTTGTAAGCCCCTCCCCTTCAACCACCTGTCACATAGAGACACATTTTCACCATCCAATAAATTCCTGGATAAAATCCTGCCTTTAAAGCTGAAGTATGTAACTTTTTCTGTGTTAAAATACTTTCTCCTATCCCAGCTTAAGATGCAGAGACAACTATTAGTTAGCCATTCATAGGTTAATTGTCTTGAAATCTGTAAGCACTGTGATTCAGTGGCACTATGAAAATTGCTCTGTTTGTTTTGAGCGACTTTGTTTGAGCTTAGACCCGCTTAGGGACTGTCTCTTTGTTTGACCAATGACGGGGGGCGTATTCAGAAAGCTGTTTTGAAAACAAAATGTATTTTTGCAATTCCGTTTGGTGACACTAGTGGCACAGAAATCACATACTTCAGCTTTAAGTCCTGACCTACATTATTTTTTTCTCAGAAACTGCGAAGTACACCCCATTACGTTAGTAAAATTGGTCGTGAACAACATTTCATGTTGACTTGAAAATAAACATCCTGAAGAATATTTGTAAGTGCCTGAGAACTGACCAGTCCTGTGGTTTGCAGAAATGTTATTTTGGTATCCAGATGTTTATATACTAACAGGTCTAATTAGTTAAAGAATTACTGTCCGATCCCTCTGGGGATTTCCTTTCTGGTAAAGAGGGGAAAAAAGTACAGATAAACAAAAAGCCTGTTTTCCATTCTCTGGAAATCTTTGGAACACAAACAGACCGAGTGTGTTGTGGTTGTGTGTCCATTTGGCCACTTCACCCGCATTCTGAGATACAGCATAGCTCAAATGCACTGTAGAGTTCCTCATACCAAAGGCATACAGTTTTCCATGACTAGACTAATCCAAATATTCTGCTTTCATTATGGTCTCCTTGCTTTTTGTACTAGAGACAGTGGCAATGTTTTATCAGGGCACATTTGAAGATGAATTACTCACATTCTGAACATATTTAAATGAGCAAATATGGAACAAACGCAAAGGATGGACTCTCTTCTCATTGATCAAGATCTGGAATAATCAGTTCTGGAGGGACGGCAGACCTCATACGGATGATTTTGGACTCTTTTAGGACGTGTGAGATCTTGCTCTGTGTTTACTCACTGTAAGGAGGACAGTAGAATTTATATATTGTGTAGATTTTATACTTTTCCACAGATCTTGTGTTAAACGGGATCTGAATAAATAGATCTCAGAATGGGTTGTGTCTTTTTTATGCTGTTATAAACGTTTTTTATATGACTGCATGCAGGAAAATCAAAGATATTTGATTAAAGGTACTGTAACTGATTTTAGCAGTTGTAGAAGATAAACAAACTGAGCCGTTGGCTTAGCCACGGCCCCACTTTCCAAAACCCCCCACTCCAAAGACACCAAGGGCGTTTCGAAATGGCAGACTTGAACACTTGAAGGGCACTGCGGGACGGGGACACCACTTGAGAGTTAGTTCCAAACATAAGAAAACAGTTTTACAAGATTATTAGTGAAGGGTACATTCATACAGTTCTTTCCTGCTCCCTTTAGAGTGCCCACATCAAGAGATCTGTCCGTCGAAGGGAGTAGGGTATAGAGATGATCACTTTCAATTGGAATTGCAAATTACATCTATTGAGCAGAAATGCTTGTCAAAAACAACAACGGCAAAATAGCACCCTCAACTGACAACTGTTATGAACAACATGGCATAAAATGGCTTTAAGCTTCAATAATTCGCTGCAGCTACAATACTCTGAGAATGCACAAAATGATGGGCAGGTATTTTTACATAAAAATCAAAAGTTGAATAATTTCAAATCATATTCTCACAGACAATTCTGTGGTGTTAGGAGTGAAAATAAAATGTGAGAGCTGTCTAACCAAACAAGCCAATTTGTGTAAACTCTTTTTGCTACAAAATCTTTCAAAAATACATGCTTTTTCAGGTAACACCATTAATCATCCATGTGATTATCTAATCAGCCAATCTTGTGGCAGCAGTGTAGTGCATAAAATCATGCAGATACGGGTCAGGAGCTTCAGTTAATGTTCACATCAACCATCAGAATGGGAAAAAATGTGATCTCTGTGACTTGGACCGTGTCATGTTGGTGCCAGATGGGCTGGTTTGAATATTTCTGTAACTGCTGATCTCCTGGGATTTTCACACACAACAGTCTCTAGAATTTACTCCGAATGACGCTAAAAACAAATAAACATCCAGTGACGGGCAGTTCTGTGGACAGAAATGCCTTGTTGATGAGAGAGGTCAACAGAGAATGGCCAGACTGGTTCGAACCTATAAAATAATAGAAAATAATAGCATTTTGAAAAAATGCCAGCAAAATTCCCTGTATTAAATGACATAATTTACCAAACGAACAAAGCATTAAATAAAAAAAATGTTAAAATCATTATCAAATGGAAAAATGATATTGTTATGGGCTATATAATTGCCTTTTGTTTTAACACAAACTCAAGTTAGCCTTGCCCTGTTCTGTAAACAAAAAAAGTCGGCTGAATGACATTCTCAGAATGTTCTACAGTTTTCAAGACTATAAACTATCAGAACTATTTGTCCAATGCTGAGTTCACTTTCAGAAAATTTGTTTTTGAGCATTTTAAATATTTTAAGTTAATATTTCTTTACCTCGGGTCGCATTTGCTGAACTTCTTCAAAAATGTAAATTGGATTATGATGCTAAAATCCATTTTAGATGACAATCAAGTTCAGTTGAAAAGTTAAAAGTTAACTTTTAAGTCGTTAAAAGTTTCTGGAAAAATATGCAGGAGATAATGCAGTTGTTATGGCGATGCTTTAGATTAGATTGTTCAAAATAGCCTATTGAATATCAGGCATGTAATGGCTTAAGGGCAAATTTATTTTGCAATAAACCAAAACTAATCTGACAAAGTGTTTTTTTTAAGCATGACATCATCAATCATACCATTTGTATCGATAAAAGGCCATTTGAATGGAAATTTAGCACATTACTTTTTGTTACGCATTTTCACTTTGCCGATAACAAAACAGCATGAAAAATGGATGAAACTAGGTTAATGTTTTCCAAAATTGTTGCTAGAGATATTTTAAAGTTTTCAAGATCTGTTGACATTAAAAGCTTTATTATAATACAGTTAATATGAATATAATTCTTGGCCAAAATTGGGGCATTTATCATTCTTTTAAAACATTGTTAAACTAAATAAGATTCACGAGTAGGTCAGGGCCTCTTGAACATACCGTGGATTTTCAGACAGTTACTTAACCATCTGATGATCTGCTCAGAGTTGAAAATACCCCCCAAAATACAACGTGAAAGTTAAAAAATGATCTGTAAGAAAGATAACATCTCCATAGAAGGACATCCTCCCAAAATACAGTAATATTGCGTTTAAATGCCATTCAAAGTTATTTATAAGCTTTCGAGGAAGAACAAATAGCAGATTTATTTTTCTGAACAAAGGTAAGTTCACTTTGACATCATAACGCACATGAGCTGAGTGTCTGTGGGCCTCCACCTGTGACCCAAGTGATTAGATCCATAAATATTGCCTTCAAAGTCTCTTGATGTTTTGTCCAGACTTCCTTTTCTGAAAGAATTTTAGAATATATAGGTCAAAGGTCTTATGGCAGCTTAAGGTGGATTTATATTGGAAAATGAATTCCAGTCGAAAGAGAAATCACACTGCAGGGACACTGAGCAGCAGCTGTAATAGTGATGTAATGATTATCCAATACTTACTGTATGAAGACCAACTCCATATGTGTCGGTGTGTGAGTGTGTGTCACAGTGAATGTAAAGACCAGGCCAGATGGTCATGTTTTCTTGAACCTGAAAACCTTAATCTTGTCTTCCCAGAGTCCTTTGCTCCTGGACGTGTTTGGGTGACGGATTCATAAAAATCCTCTAAAACGTTAAAACGTAAGAACAAACAATCCTAATTAAAACAATCCTAATCTGATTTTGTAAAATGTAAATAGTCATTCAGATTTAACTGTCCTGTGTGTGAAATTCTAAAGGTTTTCTGTGTTTTCCTTCTGTAGAGACTATGCTATTTTATAAAGAGGGTGAGGACGGGACTGCCAAACTTTGCAATTGTAGACACTGGATAAAGGCTAGATGAAAGAAAGAGAGACTCCGCCTCTTGTCTTTAGGCCAAGTAACGTTCCCACAAGACAACAGTCACTTCCTTAGAACACTGAGCCTACATTCCGTACATGCTTTCTGATCTCCTTCAACAACAATTTAAAATGATCCATGTTCCTCGGCCGCTCCTTTCTATCTCACTGAGCTTTGGGTCTGATTTTAATGCAGAAACATCTATTAATCCTATACACTCAAGGCTAAATGCATGACAATTCTGGTGGATAGATAGAGATGTTCTAGAGGTAAGACCTCAGCAGAGACCAGACATATTCTCTTTCCAGTTCACATGAATAAAGCAGAGCAGTTCTATAGATGCAAGTTCAAGTAACAGAGCAGTATAGCAGTTAGGCTGCAGAACAGAGCAGTTATATAGCAGCAAGATTATAGAACAGAGCTGTTCTAGAGCAGTTAGTCTGTAGAGTGGAGTAGTTCTAGAGCAGCAAGTTTATAAAGCAGAGCTGTTCAAGAGCAGCACAGTTATAAAGCAGAGGAGTTCTTTAGCTGCACGTTTATGGAGCGAAGCAGTTCAATAGCAGTGAGTTTGTAGAGCGGAGCAGTTCTAGAGAAGCATGTTTATAAAACATAACAGTTATAGAGCAGCATGTTTATAAAGCAGAGCAATTCTACAGCTGTGATATTATGGAATGAAGCAGTTCTATAACAGCAAGGTTATTAAACAAAAACAGTTCTAGAGCAGTGAGGCTGCAGAACAGAGAGGTTATAGAGCAACAAGGTTACAGAACAGTAAAGTTCTAGAGCAGTGAAGTAATGCAGTGACTGCAATTCTAGACCAGTGAGGTAATAGAACAGAGCAGTTCAAGAGCAGTGAAGTTATACAAAAGAGTAGTTCTAGAGCAGTGAGGTCATAAAGCATAGCAGTTCTAGAGCAGTACGGTTATAAAGCATTGCAGTTCTAGAGCAGCATGGTTATAAAGCAGAGCAGTTATATGGCTACAAGGTTATGGAATGAAGCAGTTTATGACAGCAAGGTTAATAAACAAAGTAGTTCTAGAGCAGCGAGGCTGCAGAACAGAGCGGTTCCAGAGCAGCAAGGTTATTGAAAAGAGCAGTTCTACAGTAGAAACATTACAGAACAGTGCAGTTCTAGAGCAGTCAGGTTATAAAACAGCAGTTCTAGAACAGTGAGTTTATGGAACAAAGCAGTTCTAGAGAAGTGAGGTTATACAACAAAGCAGTTTTAGAGCAGTAAGTTTATAGAGTGGAACCATTCTAGAGCAGAAAGTTTATAAAACAGAGCAGTAGAGCAGTTTGGCTGCAGAACCGAGCAGTTATAGAGTGGCAAGCCATTCTAAAGCGGTGAGTCTGTAGAGTGCAGTAGTTCTAGAGCAGCAAGGTTTTAAACAGAGCTGTTCTAGAGCAGCACGGTGATATAGCAGAGTGGTTCTATAACTGCTAGATTATGAAATTAAGCAGTTCTATAGCAGATAGGTTAAGAAACAGCAGAATGATTCTTGAGCAGAGCAGTTCTAGAGCAGAAAGATTAAGGAAAAGAGCAGTTCTAGAGCAGTGTTCATGAAACAGCAGTTCTAGAGCAGTGGGTTTATAGAACAGAGATGTTCTAGAGCAGTGGTTTTATAGAACAGAGCAGTTCTAGAGCAATACTGTTATAAAGAAAAGCAGTGAGTCTATAGAGCGGAGTAATTCTAGAGCAGCAAGGTTATAAAGCAGAGCAGTTATAGAGCATTGAGGTTACAGAACAGAACAGTTCTAGAGCAGTGAGTCTATAGAGCGGAGTAGTTCTAGAGCAGCAAGTTTATAAAGCAGAGCAGTTATAGAGCATTGAGGTTACAGAACAGAACAGTTCTAGAGCAGTGAGTCTATAGAGCGGAGTAGTTCTAGAGCAGCAAGTTTATAAAGCAGAGCAGTTATAGAGCATTGAGGTTACAGAACAGAACAGTTCTAGAGCAGTGAGTCTATAGAGCAGAGTAGTTCTAGAGCAGCAAGTTTATAAAGCACAGCAGTTATAGAGCATTGAGTTTACAGAACAGAACAGTTCTAGAGCAGTGAGTCTATAGAGTGGAGTAGTTCTAGAGCAGCAAGTTTATAAAGCAGAGCAGTTATAGAGCATTGAGGTTACAGAACAGAACAGTTCTAGAGCAGTGAGTCTATAGAGCGGAGTAGTTCTAGAGCAGCAAGGTTATAAAGCAGAGCAGTTATAGAGCATTGAGGTTACAGAACAGAACAGTTCTAGAGCAGTGAGTCTATAGAGCGGAGTAGTTCTAGAGCAGCAAGTTTATAAAGCAGAGCAGTTATAGAGCATTGAGGTTACAGAACAGAACAGTTCTAGAGCAGTGAGTCTATAGAGCAGAGTAGTTCTAGAGCAGCAAGTTTATAAAGCAGAGCAGTTATAGAGCATTGAGGTTACAGAACAGAACAGTTCTAGAGCAGTGAGTCTATAGAGTGGAGTAGTTCTAGAGCAGCAAGTTTATAAAGCAGAGCAGTTATAGAGCATTGAGGTTACAGAACAGAACAGTTCTAGAGCAGTGAGTCTATAGAGCAGAGTAGTTCTAGAGCAGCAAGGTTATAAAGCAGAGCAGTTATAGAGCATTGAGGTTACAGAACAGAACAGTTCTAGAGCAGTGAGTCTATAGAGCAGAGTAGTTCTAGAGCAGCAAGGTTATAAAGCAGAGCAGTTATAGAGCATTGAGGTTACAGAACAGAACAGTTCTAGAGCAGTTGAGGCTGCAGAATAGAGTGATCCCATGTTAATGACTTTGGAGAGCAGAGCGGTTTTAGAGAAGAAAGTTTATCTGTCCTATCTGAGATGTTAAACCATGGAGAAAATCAATTCTAGAGCAGTGGGATTATAGAATTATGTAGCAGTAAAATTATTTAACATGGGGATTCTAGAGCAGTGAGGTTGTAGAGCAGAGTAGTTCTAAACTAGAGCAGTTGTAAAGTTAATCTGCAGTAGACCAGTAAGGTTATGCAACAAAAACATATAACAGCGAGACTACAGATCATATTTTACACAAAAGTGTGGTAATTGTCCAGGCTCTACAGCATTGAGATTCAAAAGCAGTGGAGTTATAGAACAGCAGAGAAGCCACAGCTCAGTTTAACACTGTTTCTCAGAAGCTTAAGTCTGAGTCAGTAACATCACTGCCTTTGAACCTCTGTCCTTTATTTGCTGATAAAATACTGGCCGTATTTTAAGGAAAAACAAGTAAGAGACAGTAAAGACTCTGATCCTGCTGAGACAGGATGTGTGCCAACTCTCCATCTTCAGTGTTTATTGAATGTGTTTTGTCTGTAGTTCACAAAGTTCTAGTACAGACAGAAAGAGGGTAAAAAAGACATCACCTAAAAAATTAACGGTCTCAAAACGTTACTTTACAGAAATAAATAACCAAATAAATAAATGATTTGACAACAGACATGTTTGTAGCAGGATACAGGTTTTTAAGCAACAGTAGATAGAAGGTTTTCTAAAAATTAAAAAGGTTCTCCTATGGTTCCAGCCTGTAAAATAAGTATGGTCATAATTAGATCCTTTTAAGAAGTGATTTCATCTGAAGAGTACATACCTGAAGAAAAAACGATTTGTATTATTTATAAACCTTGATTCAGTGCCATGTTCACAACTTCTCAATGACAAATATACACAGTTCTATGCAAAGTATTTGAGTGTTATTTCACTTATTTGTGTTAAAAATGTATTTTGCGTGACTTATCCTCACTTGTTGTGTGTTGGAAGTTCAGACCGTTTAAGTACCTTTCCAGAGCTAATTTCTGGAGTCCAGACTGCATATCGTTTCTTTTATCCCTCAGCATCAGTCTCTCCCCACAGGCAACACTATGGAAACCAGAGTCCCCACAGCCTGAGACAATGACGAAAAGTCTCAGATTGAATACCCAGACACTCATATAGACTCTAACTAGGGCACTACACTTAATATTTCCTGTGTGCTGCTGTGAGTGCCACAGAGCCATAGAGTTTATACTTCTTGGGGGATTACACCTAAAAATAGCTTAATTATAATTGTCTATGCATAATAATCTGGATAGGAGAAAGTATTGAAACATAATTAAAAATCTACTCACTTCAGCTTTGATTACTCAATTCATTCATTTAAACCAATTTTATGTATCAGACTATTGTAAAAAAAAAAAGATATAGTGTTTAAACAAATAAAAAGAGGAATTGTGGGATGATTTCACGGATGACCTCAGATGGAAACAAGGGTGTTGTAATAGTCGAATGGAAGCAGGAAAGTCTAATTTAGGGTTTGGAAATGTTAACACAGACACAGGATGTAAAAAACAGAACTGCGATTTCACCCAGGCGGTATAAAGGGGGGTGCTTTTGAATAATCCACATGTGCTTTAAGTTAAGGAGCTACATAAACATCAAGTTTCTATAGTTCTAATTAGTGGTTCTTGATAAGGCAAGTATCACAATTACTATTGCTCATAATTTGTTTGAGACCTGAGCTATTGGTACTGTACCAGAATATCATAGAGACTTGGGGGTCTGATGTTTTGACTTGGGGTCAGTTAGCAACCACATAGCAACCACCCACAACAAACTAACAACTATAATAGCAACCACCAAGAGGGCCAGAAAACCATAGATTGAGATTTCATGGAAAATATCAGCAAATTCGCCACTGATCGTTTTCACATGCAAATGAGCTTTGCGGGAAACATTGATGGCAAATCACAACCTGCATGTGAAAATAATGAGTAACAAATCTGTGGCTAGGTTCCCAAAACACAAAATCTTTGTAAGAGAATCCACTCAGTATCTCTTAGGAATCACCTAGCAATGCACTATAACCACTTAAAATGCCTTAGCAACAGCCAATAAATGCATTAAATTCCCTCAGAATACCTTAGCAACCACCTAGCAATGCTCAAAATCCACTCAGAACACCTTCACAACCCCCTAGCAATGCATTAAATCCACTTAGAACACCTAGCAGCAACCTAGCATTGAGCTAAATCCACTGAGAACACCCTAGCAACTGCAATGCGCTATAATGAACTGCCTAAAAGCCCGATCTACTTCCGGAGGAGTTCTTCTTCATTCCTCGTTCAGAGGTAAAAAGAAGTTCTAAACAACTGAGCAACGGTATACTGTTTGCGAACATTCAGACACCGGTTACACTGCTATGGGAGGCGATTAGAGGAGCATTTAAATAAGGATGCTCAGTAAAACCTTAACTAATGTGACATTAAAATGTGTTCTCAATGAGTACATGCCTCATTCTATGAGTAGAATTCATAGAATTCAGTAAAAGTAGGTCAGTAAGAGAAGCTGTTTTAACCACTCGAAGATGATTTAAAGTAATATATACAGTAGAACATTTTTAATCTGTCTAGTTTACATTCTGAATTTATGACGCTAACGTGTATAGCGTATATGTATAGCGTACGTATACATGGCCATAATATGCGATGATTACACACTATTATTATAATTTATGATGATACTGATACTACTTCAACGATGGGCGTATAAAAGTGTTAAGTGGCTTTCGCTGTAGATGGCACATGAGTGAATGGCCACTTGAAAGTATTTGAATAAATTTGATTCCTTTTGTAGACGAATTATACGAAACATAAAATCGCATGATATGGTTTTGCTAGCCGGTGTGTTCATGTTGAATACTGACTGAAAAACGTAAACAAAGTAACAGGTGGAGCTTCATGCCACACCTACCGAAGACATGGACCAATGGCAGTAAGAAGGTGTTTAGCAGCTGGTTAGAATAAAAAAAGAAAAAGATTGACCAGTTGAGCTGTTACGAACCACCAAAACGAAAACACCTTTTTGGACAGATTTAGCTCTAAATTACATCATACCCGTTCGTTCTTTGATTTCATATGAAGTATATCTGGTCCTGCATGTGTTAAATCTCTCAGAATACCTTAGCAACCACTCAGCAATGCGCTAAAACCACTCTGAACATCTTAGCAACTCCATACCAATGCTTTAAATCCACTCAGAACACCTTAACAACCACGTAGCGATGCATTAAATCCACTCAGAACACCATAGAAACTACCTAGCAATGTGCTAAATCCACTCAGAACACCTTAGCAACCCCATAGCAATGTGCTATATCCACTGAGAACCCTCGCAACTGCAATTCGCTAAAACGACTCAGAACACCTTAGCAACTGCAATGCGCTTAAACACTTAAAACACCTTAGCAACAGACTAACAATGCCATGCAACCACTTAGAACGCCCAAGCTTTGTGGTGGCAAGTAGGGTATATCAGGTAACTTTCATTATAGTATATAATTGACTGAATAATCTGTCTATTTGTAAAGGACATTTTAAAGTATAGTGCAATTTTAAAATGTGCAAAATTACATTTATCTGCAAACACACACATGCTGGTGATCCTGCTTTTCTTCTCTTAACCCTAACATCTCTCTTTTTTATCCTCCACTGAAAGCAAACAAAGAACCCCTTCTGCATTTCTATGCAAATGTTTACAAGTTCTGCATTTGAATTCTAGATCTTTGGACATGTGCAAACCAGCCGACATCAACACCTGCATCAGTACCGACAGTTTTTACAAGAATGCATTTAATATGATTTTTATTCATTATGATCACAAGAACCTTTACATTTCATTAACAGTCCAGCTATTAACATATGCTCAATAATATATGCTCCTAATAAACTAGCTTATTTAAAGTTACACTGACTAAGTTTTCTTCATTAAAAAAGTACAAATCCTAAAGACATGAATTGTAATTTTCCAATATATGTAGGAAATCATGACCACTCTTATATCAGTACCCTTATAAAAGCTGTTTTAATCTACATGGAGAGGGTCCGCACATGGGGGCGGCCATGTTAGAATCACATGACCAGCCACTTAATACTACTTGTTTAATCTCAGTAACCGTCCTGTTAATTTACACTTTCACACATCGATTAAAGTAATCATGACTGACTGTGAATACTAAAATTCTACCATGGCACCTGAAACGGAAAACTATTGATTTTAAATGATGCTTCATTCAAGCCGCTAGGTGTCAGTGCAAATCCAAGATGGCACAAAAACAAAAGTTAATGAGGGCACCTTTAAATTAGCCTGATTATAACTAAAACCACCAGAGTAGAGAAACACTGTTATGGAATAATACCACTGATCTGTGAAAAATACTAAAATATCAGAAAGCAAATCCATTCAGAATTTAAGCAAACCTGCATCCCCATTCTGTACAACACATCTCTCGCCACTGTTGTTATAGTGACCTCATAATTCCACGCTCTCTTCCTGCTTCTATGCCACATTTTTCAATGAAGGCGTGGCGTCTGTATGCAGAACACGATCTGATTGGCTGATCTCTGCACGATATGCGGAGTGACACTTCGAATTAAAATAAGTAAAATAAATGTGACCTTTTAAACACAATAAAAAGTTCTGTGGCAGATAAGCAAGAACATGTGTTCAACCTTCCGAAGAACGCGCCAAGAAATTCTGAAGAGAGTGAAAAGGCCGCTAGTAGGAAAGAATGAGCGCAGATCAGAGCTCATTAAATACTGAAGGACACCCGTGCGCCCTCCGCTGGTCACAACCAGCCATAGCAATCTGCCACAGTCAGACTACCACGAGTGAACTTTCCTGTTTATTAGGATGTTTCATGATTGTGAAATTAGGGTTTTGATATTGAAATGTGCTGAATGTTATTTTTGATAATTTATTTGTATAACTTAAACATTTTAAAGGAATAACAATGATATAAAATATGAAAAAATATTACATGTTTTTATATATATATATATATATATATATATATATATATATATATATATATATATATATATATATATATATATATATATATATATATATACATACATTTGTAATATTTTTAATTTTTTCTTATTTTATATATATATAACTTTAACACATTTAAAACACATAAACATTTAACACAGTTGATGCAGAAAAACACACTTTATTTTAATTTAATTTATTTTATTAATTTTGTTGTTGGGACCTCATGACATTTTTATCCTTCAGGAACAGAAACTTTATGAAGCACAAAACTAAAGTGAATTTAGCTGTAAAAAAATATAAATTATAACATTGGAAATGTTTCACCCAAAAAAATGAAATCTTTGAAGAGCTGGAGAAAAGTGCATTTTGAATCATCTGTCAGGTTATGTGATTTGAAATCATATTTACAAGCAAGCAGAATCCAATATTAAAAAAAAAGGAGTTGTGTGATGATTTAGGGTTTAAAGGGATAACTCACCCCAAAATGAAAATTCTGTCATCCTATTCTCACCCTCATATTGTTTGTATGACTATCTTTGTTCAGTGGAACACAAAAGGCGACATTAGGCCAAAGTTTGTTACTGACAGCCTCAGTCACTATCCAATTTCATTGCATATATGTTTGAATGAAAATGATGACTGAATTTGTATTTTTGTGTGAACTATCCCTTTAAGTTGACATATTCCCATAAATACCCAGAGAGCAAAAAACATTGATGTCCTGAGTTGTAATGTGATTTCATTCTGCTCTGCAGAATCACAGATAAAAAATGTCCTGAGAGGTCTCAGATGGGCTATTGTAAACCCAGGATATGCAATTAACACTAGCTTACTAAAGAATAGGGAAAAATACAAGATGTATTTTGAACAGTGAACAGTGATATTGATTCCATATGCAGTACATTGGGAACAGACCGTGTCTCTCTGTCATTAAAACTCTGGAATGCTTCTAAAGAATTGGTATATGATAATCAGGGACTTTACTACAGCCAAACAACCTTTTAAACAACTAATGATATGAGTCAGTCATTGAAATTATGATATTTTCTATCAGGATAGGCAGATATTTCTGTAAACTCTCGACTTGATTTTGTAAAACGTCTGCTCAAACATACTTGCACCCTCTGCAACTAAAGAAAGCTCAGCCACGCAAACAACTGACTGACGTTCTGTAATTAAATCTAAAACAAAAGTTGCCGGATTGTAAAACGAGCTCAAAGCAGACCGAATAACAGCTCTGGAAAATAGATGCCACAGCCTGAGGAAAAAATTATGACCTCATATCTTTCCTGCAGCCAATCACGACACAGGGTGTACACAGCGACTGCAGAGTCACTTCCTGTGTGTGGCTTCAGTTCTGCAGGATAATATTTGACAGTTTTCAGTGCCTGTAATCAGTGCATTGGATTAAAGCATTAACAAACAAAACAAATACAACAAACAGAGCGGAAAAAGATACAGTTATTGTTTTTCTTTCAAACAAAATACTGATATGATAATTAAAAAATATGAATCCTCATTTACACTCTTAAACTCTTAAAACATTGCAGTTTATGTGTTGAAAATATGTATGATACAAGAAATAACTCTTCTTGAACAGGCACAATATGAACAATATTTTATATATATAAAAAAATAATTGGACAAAACGAAGACTTTTAAAGTAATGTTACAGGTTCAATATGACATAAGCTCTATTGACAGCATCTGTGCAATGCAGTTGATTACACAGAATATAATTTCGATTTATTCCTCTGTTTGAAACAGCCCCCAATAATCAAAACAAGCCCCCCATTACTTATACCATGATCAGTGGAAACATGGTTTAATGCTTCACGATTCAGTCCCCCCAATGTTCAAGCCAAATCTACACCCTTGGTTTCAAATAAAAAAGAAAAAATGTGTTTACACTAATGCACTTACAATGGAAGTCTATGAGGAAAGCCATTCAGAAGAGGTTAAAGCCTCTTCTGTGTATCAGTACTGAAATGAATTTTTCGGAGCAAAAATGTGTGTTCTTTGAGTGGTAAAGCTGTCTAAATAGTCTTTGTTGCAGTGAGACTACTTTTCTAAGCGGATTAATTTGATATTGCGCCTATCGTGATAAAGTGCATGCGCTTTCTGGCTTTACACGGTCATGACGAGTTAAATGATTTAATATAACTTTGCACAAACAAGGTTGGAAAGCCAGTCTATCACATTAGTCTCAAGTTGACATTGTTCAATCCTTGTCACTATACTTCAAAACTGTATGTTTTAATGTTTATTCTGTTACAATGCCTTGCCCCATTGACTTGCATTGTAAGTGCATTTCTGTACTGAAAGACGACACAAAATTGGTAGTAATCAACAGCTTGTCGAGAGAGTTTAATTTGTATTGAACTCTAAACATTCCTTTAAAAATTAAAAAGTGAACACAGAGGTGCAAAATAGTCAAATCAATTAATCACACAATGTGTCACATAGAAAACAGACTGTTGAGAAAAAGGCACATCAATTTGGATCTGTGTTTAAAAGCCACACAAACATAAAACATGAAAGTAAATAACACTGAAAATGAGATCTTAAATCAATTACTGACAAAACATACATACAAAGGATTGTTCAAACATATTATATTATGTTTTTGTCCAAAAAGTACCATAAAAGTTGGTTAATTCCACCTCAGTTGACTTCTTTGTAGAAAAATTACCATGTGACATTTAGCAAATCAGCACAGACTTCTAGTTGTAACAACTAAAAACACTTAGAATCAGATATGTGCAAAACTTTAATTTATAAGCTTCAATATGACAAGAAAACTGGATAACACTGACTGGAATGATTCAAGGAAGTTATGAAATGACTATTCAAGACCCAGAAAATGCACTTAACCAAATTATAAACTGTGGTTGCCTCTACATCTCAAACCCAGTACTGGTTCTTTTTCAGTGCCGGGTTTGTTGTCCGACAGTGCTGTATTAACTCAGGATCAGCCCCTTTGGAGTCCATGTTAGACATGGGGATGTTGTTTGCAGGATCGGTTTTCCTGAACATCTCCTGACTTACTTCTCCATTCTTCGGCTTTGCTGCCACAGTCTGTACGTTGTGTTTCCCGGTTTTGTTGCGACGGACCAGGTAGTAGGCGAGCAGTGCAGCGACGAGCAAGAGGAGGAGGATTACAAGGATTGGAATAAGGATTGCCCACAGCGTATTCCGTCTAGACACCACAGGGGTTGCTGCTGTGCCACTAAAAGTGGGTTCAGGTTGACCTCCATGACTCTTATCGGAACTTGACACTTTTGGCGGAACTTCGAGCAAAGTCGCGCCATAAACTCCCAAAGGATCGTAAGGAGCCGTCTTAAACGCCAAGACACACTCGGCAGGAGGCACGCCGTGATCCTTTAAGAGGAAGCGGACTTCATCTTGAGCCTGATCTCCAATGTTTTGTCCCCCAGTTGTGTTTAAGATCTCCAGAGCGACTCGTCCTTCATCCAAGTCTAGTTGGGTAAAGGAGCTCATGGGTTGGCCCTCTTCAGGCCCACCCCTCTTGACAAACCGAGCTCCTTGCGGCTGCTGGATCATGCTGAAGGTTGGAGAACTTCTGGTCTTGTTGGCTAGAGCGGTAGCATCCAGCAACATCTTGTCCACCAGTATGGTAGCCCCTCTTGGGAACAGGGGATTCTGGGCCACCTTAGCCAGAGGTTTTACGGTAATGTTGAGGACAGAGGAAACATTTGCTGCTCGACTTTGGGCTACAAATGCCACGCTATCCCTTGGCGAGGTGGACTTTACGAAACGGACACTAACTCTTCCTTGTTTAATCTGTTTCTGCGTGAAAGCCGAGGTGGGCTGTCGGTCCACCATTATTGCGGCATACTTCGGAACATTGGTAATCTTATAGAGTACCTCTTCCTCGACAGGCCCTCCAGTTGAAGTGCTAAGCATGTCCTCGGTGATCAGCGTCTCATCGTCTCCTTGTTTAACGTGAATCTCCGGAGCTTTTTTGAGTACTAAAGACCTGGCCAGGATTCTGATATGCAACGTGTATGGATCCGTTTGGTGTTTCCCATCAGAAACTGTAAATTCCATGAACCCGTCGGACAGACTTCCATCACTGACGAACGCGATTCGCCCTATATTTACGTCTTCTTGACTAAACTGCCTGATCTTGTCTCCGGTGTCTGTGTAGATGAGATATCCATTAGCGGGGCTTTTAGTGATGGTGAATCGGACCTCGTCATGTGTGCTGTCCTGGTCGATTGTGTTGAGGAAATATTTGGAGATGATTGTCGTGGAACCCTGCAGTGCCTCTAGGAGCATGTTCAGGTTTAATAGTTTTGGTGGGTTCGAGTCTCTCCGTCTGATGGAGATTAAAAAGATTTCCTCCAGTACCAAGGCACTGGGCTGGGCCAGTGTGATGCGGCCACTGGGGCTCAAACGGACACTGAAAGAGAAGCTATCCGAAGATGCACCTGAGTCATCGTGGCTGTACTCCAGATTTCCCCGTGTAATGTCGTTTTGCAGGAAATAGGGAGTGTCACGGGGCAGGTCAGACCCTCCGAGCATAAGTCCACCATGAATGGGGAACTGTCGCACCTCGTACACAATATCCTGACCTGCCTGGTCCTGCTCAGGTAGACTGGCCAACAGGTTGGAGGCATCCAGAACAGAGCTGTCAATCACTTTAGACTGACCCTGTACCACTGATGCACCTGTAATACATTAACAAAACACCATGGGAAATTATTAATATTTTCTCATATTCGGAAAAGTGAAGGTTTAACATAATCTCATGAAAATAAGGGTGGCTCTACAGCGGCTTCCACATAACTCAACTCTGCAGAATATATTAAATTCTATGGAGTGAAGTGTCTGCATTTCAATGCATCAGCCATTGATTACCGTTTTTTTCCAACTACAGGTCCAACTTTACAGCAAAGTGATTTTCACACACAGTACAAAGTAACAAGAAATATTTATAAACAGTCAAACTTTATAAAAAGACAATACATTTCATATTCATAAATATTTACCTCTTCTAAGTGCAAATAAATGTTTTCAATAGCCGCGTTTTCACAATGGGGCTAAATGAGGGCATGCTAGTGCGTGCCCGGGCAAGTTGCGTTCCCACTGTCACTTCCGTGGCTTCATTGTGCCTCCTCTGGGCTTCTTTGGGGCCAACAGCTAATGGCCTTTGGTCCACCGATTACCCTTCGGCCAAAGAAGGCCAACTGGGAATTGAGGCAGGGTCAATGTCAAAGGCGGAGTCAGGTCAGAGGTTTCAGCACCAAGATATTAATTTAAAAAATGTTCATATCTAGCTATCTGCTTACATCAACAGATCAACAGAGAATGGAGAATCCTCAGTACTGGTAGACAAAATCAGGGCTCTTCTGAAGATTTAGGCTAATGAAAACGTGCAACGTCAGATCGAAGGCTTCTGCCGAAAGAAGACATGATTATGTTTATTGTCGCTGAACTTGCCAAGTTGTGTAACCAGCACACAGCGGTACAGGTTTCGGAAAAATGTAAAAGAAATTGGAGGCACAGTACAAGTCTGTGTTCAATTCGAGGGATACCTAAACTCAAGAATCTAATACCACAGCTTGAGTTCCCTCTTGCTTGTGGAATGGGTAGGATGTGTGATGTTGGCGCCAGGGCGGTATATTATGGGGAAGTTTATGAACACTGTGGTGTTGTTGACACAATGGTGGGAATGCAGATTGATTTTGGTCTCGTGGCTCGAGGTCTGGGGCTATTGGCCCCTTTGATAGCCCTGGCTCACACTGGCCTGATGGTGGAAAAGCGGCTATTGTTTACTGTTCAAAGCTTACACCAGGGGTGCCCAATAGGTCGATCGCAATCTATCAGTCGATCGCAAAGGTAATGATGATCACACGTCATTTAAATATGCTTTCGGTAATTTTATTAGATTTTTTTATTTCCACACTTCTCCTCCCTACGGTTTCTGTTTGATTGCATTTGATTGACGAGCAATATGTCCAGTCCATCGCTGTCGAGATTTTTGTTATATTCGGTTACCATAACAACTAACTTAAGGAAATTCATGGCTTATGTAGGCTTCAGAGCACAGAGCACAAACTTGCAAAGCTAGCTAGCAGTAATGCTCAGTAGCTTCTTACCATCTGAAAATGAGTACGATACTAAGCAAAAAGCAAAAAATGTACCATTTCCATGCAGAATTTTCCCAATATGTCCTTTTCTGAATGCATTTGACTGATCTGCCAAACAAGTATAGCTATTCCAACTATAGCTATGCTGAACGAGACATATTTAGAGCTGCGAGGTAAATAGAAGACGGTGGTCAACATGATCAGCTCAGCTTTCAAACAAAAACTACAGTTACTCACATCTAAGCTGCAGCGCCACGAAATGGGGAACTTCCAGAACATTGCATGTGATCTGGATAAACGCTACTTTGAGCAAATTGAAAAGGTCAGGTCAGACTTTGACAAACGTTTTCAAGACTTTGCTTTACTTGAGCCAACCGCTACATTCATGTGCTTTCCATTTGGAGGGTTGATTCACTGGACTCAGATATGGGAAAGCTGTTTCAGATGAACCCATCAGCACTGGAGGAGGACATTTTAACACTGCAGACTGACATTTAGGTGAAGGCGAGGGCCTCTCATGGACAGTTTTGGAACCTTCTTGCAGAAGACAAGTATCCAAATATCAGAAAATGTGCCACCTCATTGACTGCATTGTTTGGCTCAACTTATTTATGTGAATCAGCCATATGAAGATGATTGAACCCAAACACCGGTCCACCATGACTGATGACAATTTGGAGGCCTGTTTGAGACTAGCTACCAGCAGCTACTGCCCAGATTATGCAGAACTGTCTGATTCCATTTGGTGCAAGTCATCAGAATAAGGTAGATACCCTAAGTCTATTGAAATCTATTGTGCTGTGGGTGTTCTGTGTTTATTGTAATGTTGGTAGGTCATTGTTAGATCTTGTTGAGCTGGTCATTTGAAAAGTAGATCATAACACTAAAAAGTGGGCACCCCTGCCTTACCCTGTCTTGCCAGACAAACTCATAAAATTGCTCTATCCATGGTTATCCAATGGTTTCTGCAATGCTTTTCATATAGAGGGCAACACAGCGCTTGACACTGGCATGTGGAAGCCGCTTTAGGGTGAGTATGCTTCTGAAATAGAGATACGCACTAATATTCTATGTTATATAAGTCTATATACTACTGCATATTTATTTATTAAATAAATTGTTATTATCATATGTATCCACCAAATTATTATTATTTCATATATTACAAATATTTATATAGTACAATGAACAATTAAACAATAATATTATGTATTATAATAAAAATCCTATCAAGTCCTATAAAAATAAAATGTGGCCTAGTGGATAGTACACATACACATTGAGCTGTGCTGCTTGTATGGGTGACCGAGTTCAAATCCAGCATGCAACATTGTCCAATTCTGCCCTCCTTCCCACAACATTTTCTGTCCTCTCTCTACTGTACTCTAAATAAAGAAGCTAGGAAAATGCATTTAATTGGCAGCTACCTTTGTTCTTCCAGAGCTGAGATGACACATTTTGATGGGCTGCGTAGTATGATACAACGACTGGCAGGATGTAACTCAGGTTTGTTATTTCGGTAAATGAGAAGGCCAGCTCGACAGAATCTTTCAGGACCCAGAAGGGCTCTGATGGCATTTGATGCTCGTAATAGACAGCACCAGCATCCAGCTGAACACACAAGTGCAAACATATGAATAAACTCTCTTATAATCAGATAACAAAGGGCTATTAACAACAATAATGTAGCAGCTAAAACTATCATAAATACTCTTGAATCACATTTGAATGAATTATAGCTATATTTGTTCCCAGTTAATTTATTACATATTTAGATTCAGCAAGGAAAGATCAGAATGTTATGAGAATACTGCACAGTGATCACTTATATAATGTACTTATGAAACATGCACTAATGATGGCGCACACTTGTGGCCAGAGATGGCATCACAAGTGCAGAAACTTTACTGAAAGTATATTGAGAAATGTTCAAATACTGTAAAAGCAGTTACTGATTTTTTGCTGCCAGTAATATTTGAACATTTAAAATCTTAGATGTATACGTTACTGCATTTTTACAGAGACATAAGTACCAAACATAATATTACTTACCTCAGTCTTTTTGAATTTGGTGATCTCCTCAAATTGCCCATGCTGGTTGTGTCTGATTATTCGTCCAAAGCGAGGAGGTTTCACCAGCGAGTATGTGGTTTCACTAACTTTACTAATTATAGATGGCAAAATCCCTCCATTAATCACCTGCTTAGTGCCTGAAGAACGTCACCAAACAAATCACATCACTTCAGGAATTATTTGAAATACGTTTTAGCAGCTTTATACAACTACAAATGCTTTCATTATTGACTGTTCAACCAATTGACATCATATGTCAAGGTCATGGACTTAAGAATACAGCATAAATGTATCTGGAAATACTCTCTCATTCTGAAATGTTACTCTCTCAATCTCAGTTTTATTGTTATAGAGCACATTCATATTAAGGAATAAATCAGGTCGGACTTGAAAAAAGTCACTCTGCACAGATTTGGATGAAATATCAGATCCATTTGATGGGAGAGATCTTGCGTTTGGCTGAGAGAGAGAGAGAGAGAGAGAGAGAGAGAGAGATTTGGATTTAAGCTCTGGATGTGTAATGCGCACCTGGGAAGACCATGAGCCCTTCCTCCGTTTCCATGGTGCTGGTGAGCGGTCTCACTGTGACAATGAAGTGCTGAAGTGGTGAGGTGTGTTCTCCATCAGTCACGGTGAAGCTGAAGCCACCAGACTCTGAACCTGAGAGCAGAAACAACAACTTCACATTCTCACAATTCCCATTTAACTTTGAAACAGAAACATCCATATTATCTCAATGTATGCCTTTAGTCTGCCTTCTCTACTCATTTCTGAAATGGTTTTGTGAAATTGTCTTTTGCCAAGAAAACACTTTTTAAAGTCCTTTACACTTTTAAAGTTAAATATTCTTCAATAGTTCTTAGGTTTAGCAAAGAACCCTCTTTAGCGCTCTTAAAGGGATAGGCCACCCAAAAAGGAAAGTGCCCTTCAAGGCCGCAAAAATGCTGTTTGGAAAACTGCCATAGATTTAACCACTGGAGTCATATGAATTACTTTTATACTGCCTTTATGTGCTTTTTGGACCATCACAATTCTGGCCACCATTCACTTGCGTTGAATAGACCTACACAGCTGAAATACTGAAAAAATCTTAATTTGTGTTCTGCAGAAAAAAGAAAGTCATACGCATCTGGGATGGGTAAATGATGAGACAATGTTATTTATTTGGGTGAACTATCCCTTTAAGTAAATTAGTGAATCGTTAATGTGAATCTAAATAAACTGTCTGAATGAATCGACTCACTAAAATCAATTCCCAACGCTATATACAGAATACTGTAATCATTTATTTTAACCATTCATTTAATTTACGTGAACTGTCCAAAATAACTGATTCAATTAATTGATTGATTTGATTTTCTCAACACTACATGAGAGAGAGTGAGAGGATCAGGTGAGCATGTTTGATGTCCTCCTCGGCTCAATAGACGTTATGCACAGCAGTGTAATTTTTTCAGAGTTCAAATCCAGAGCGTGCTGAGTGACTCCAGCCAGGTCTCCTAAGCAACCAAATTGGCTCGGTTGCTAGGGAGGGTAGAGTCACATGGTATAACCTCCTCGTGGACGCTATAATGTGGTTCTCGCTCTCGGTGGGGCACGTGGTGAATTGTACGTGGATGCAGCGGAAAATAGCATGAAGCCTCCACACGTGCTACGTTTCCACGGTAACGCGCTCAACAAGCTACGAGATAAGATGCGTGGATTGACGGTCTCAGATGTGAAGGCAGCTGAGATTCGTCTTTTGCCAACTGCATTGAGGTGAGTCACTGTGCCACCACGAGGACTTGGAGCGCATTGGAAATTGGGCATTCCAAATTGGGGAGAAAATGCCTTGTTTTTTATTCAAGCCAAACACCAAAAAAGGCGCTACTATGAATAAGGTCTATTGCGGCATTGACAAATGTAGCATTTTGTGACACTACACCGCTACTTGTTGGAAAATTTAGCTTGTAAGCTGCTGTGACGCTACTAAAAAATGTGTCACTACCTTTAGTTAACATACTCCCCAAAATGCTAATAAGTGTCTGTCAGTGTTGTTCTTTTTCATTATTTGTTGTCTTACTAGACAAGCTTTTGGAGGGATTTTGGGGTAGTGCTTTCCTGTTTAAAATCACCACCATAATACTATGAGAGCACTAATAATTATTGACCTACTCTATCTGAAATGGTATATAGATCTTTTCAAAGGTGTTTCGAAGATCATGATTAAGAGAAGTTGATGTCAACGCACCCTGATGAATAAATAAAACCTCTCCATTATTAATTTGAGCCTGGGTGAAACTGTCCACACTGTCATACGGCGACACTTTAAAGGCAATGATCCCATTGGACAGCGTCTCGATGGAATAAACCAACTCTTCCGGAGGGGTGTCAAGATCGTCACTGCTCAGCACATTGGCTGTGATTTCAGACTCCACACCAACTAGAAGCTAAAGAGAGAGCAACACAAAGAACAATGGGGATAAACAAACCAATACACAAAATGGAACAAGTTGTTTTACTTTAAACTGCAGAGGTGTTTGCGATGGCAAAGAGGCAGTTATGTCTCCTCTGATGTTGTTTTAATGGACAAGTCGTTTTAAGTGCTGAAAGTCGTTCTTAAATTAGCAAATTCAGCTGGGAGCCACACATCCATTTATATGCTCCTGCTTGCTTTCACAGGCTCCATCCACCACTCTCCTGAGAAATAAAATTGAGCACTGAATTGACTCAGAAAGGTCCACAACTCCATTAACTTTCAGTGATCTAGTTTCCACATAACATGACCTTCATAACTTAAGTGCATATAAAATAATCTCCATTCCTTTCTGTGAGTGCTATTTACAGGGGTAATGTACTGTCATTACCAGGGTAAATGTTTTCTAAACCAGACCAATGTCTGTAATGTTCCCTGGTGGCTACACAGAGACCTCTGTGCACTCTATAACATTTGTATTTTGTGCAGTTTTCTCCACTAGGTTGCAGCACTACATCAGTGTCAAGCACAGCTGAAGTTCATGGGACAAGTATCTCCTAAACTGTGCAGGAAATTGCTGTTCCATTGTACTCGATATTTAACAGATGTGACATTGATCTGAAGATATGTAGAAAATTGTATCCCAGCATGCCGTGTTGTAATGTCTCTGATTGGACTAGTGTGATGCTACAGGCTCCAGACACTGATTACTGTATATTACTGTGTGTGCACAAACTCCCAAATTCAATGCATTGTTCATTTATTTACTATTCTTGGGAAAATGCACATTTTTATGTGAGAATCCTCTGCTTTCTTTTATTTTTGGTAAATTATGATTCTTATGTTTTGTCAAGAATTGTCAATTGTCATATTTCATCCCAAAAGCTAAATAAAAAAAAATTCTAAATATTTAAATTTTACTTACCATTAAAAAAGTAGGTATATTTTGAGGATCATTAGGAATTTTTGCATTGTGACATTATTTTCATGACAATAAAGCACACCTCCCAATATTCAGTAAGCAAAATCTAACTTTTAAATTACTGTAATGTACAAAATTATTGCAAAGTACGATATTAACTACACTTCACGCTAGTATTTTGTTACATAATAAAACAATTTAATTAATGCTTTTTAATTAATAATTTTAATGGTCAACTTTAGACCTGATAAAGGCCTAATTTTTATGGAGCACCAAATTACTCATAAATAAAACATTAATTAAATGTTTAAATATTTAAATAAATCATTAAATACACACTGAAATTGTTAAACTGCACGAATGGGAATGGACACAAAGTAATGCTAAAATGAAATATAATGGACGTTTATTGATCTATGTTGTGTTTTTTTGTTGATATTTAATGATTTCATGTTATGATTTGATAGTTTTAAAATTATTTCATTACATATTAATGTTTAATTTAAACATTTATTTTATTTTGGGTAATGAAAATGAAGAATGGATATATATTTTTGTCGTGATTTCATGATTAACGCAGCGATTAACGTTTGATTTCATTGCATATTTCATTATTTATTGTTTATATTTTCATTATGATTTAATTATTTAATTTTGAGTAATGAACGAAAAAAATATTTTTGAGGTTTATTCGCATTACATTAATAAGATTTACATAATTTGTCACATTATAGTAATAAGTAATAATACAGTAATGTGAGGAAAATGTGTTTAACTATAATGTCACAAAGCAAAAAATCATAGTGATCCTAAAAACAGACATCATTTTCTTTTTGGGGTGAAATGTGACCCAAATATTTTAGGTGAGATCACATGTGTGTAGAGTGTGTGTTTAAAGTGCTGCACAGGGCAAGTCTGAATTTGAATCTTCTCTGTTATTATCATCAATGTTTGAAAATTGAGTATTGAAGCATTCCCGATACAGCGAAAGAAAGAGCGAGAGAAAGAGAGAGAGAGAGAGAGAAAGAGAGAGAACGAGAGAAGAGAGAGAGAGAGAGAGAGAGAGAGAGAGACAGAGAGAGAAAGAGAGAGAGACTGTCTGCATGTGGAAAAACACATATATCATTATGTCACATTTTGCGGGAATCTGACAGCGTCTCTGATTGGCCAGTGTCTCTCCAGCACAGAAGATGAATTTGCGCCACCATCATGGTTTCCCAAAAATCTGAGTTTCCACAGTGACCAGAAACCACAGACAACATCAAGCAGCTCTGAATGACACACTCTGTCAAGAGTCGCTCTGGATTTTCCGACTACGCTTTTGTTCCAATAGCTTCATTAATGTTTAAAACAGGGGGTGAGAGGCAGAAAGTGATGGAAAACTCTGTATACCTCCAGTCCTGTGTTACGCTGGATTCTGGGAGGTTCGTCATTCACGGGAAGGACGGTGATGCCGATGGTCAAGAACAGACTCTGGCGGGTGATTTCAAAAGCAGAGGCCACGAGGGTTAAACTGTCTTCTGTGGTCTCACTGCTGTCGTGGAAATAGTACACCTGCCCTTGTTGAACCTGAGAATACACACATTTCATATAAACACAGTTTGTCACAGTTTGTCAAGGTCATTTAAGGTGATGCAAATAAGAGTTTGGTTGATATTTAAACATTTTGTAAGTATTTTCAGTGCCCCTCCAACCCAATGTTCTTTTTTCCCCAAGATTGCAAACAGGCCATTTCTCGGTCAGTTCTATCACTTAAACATATTTAATATACATCTGTCATCCTTAAACAGGATTTAATGTGGGTGGTCAGATGAACACTTTAAAAAAGTGCAGATTTAGTAAAATAAACATAATGTAAATCCCCAGGAAGACGCACAACTGTGAGTGTGTCATGTGAAACTGGAGTATGTCAGTGTATGCATGTCAGGAGGTCATATGGCGGTCGTCTGTATTATGCTGTACAGATTTTAACCATCTCCAGATGACAAACTTTTTGGCAAGCATCACTACTGCTCATACTTAGGGTTACGGAGTTGAGCAAAAGCCTAAACCTAAGTATTAAACTTTTGTGTGTAACTTGACTTGCACTGTTTGTGCTACGGATGTGAATGGCATCTCAAAAAGTGAAAAAGCATGTTTACTTTTCCAAGTGGTCAGACTTATGATTTTTGTTTGGGTGATGATAATAAGAGCACAAATAAAAACAACAGAATATGTAGACTTGCACTGAAGGAGGGACCTGAGCAATATATACGTTCCAAAATATCATGAGAAACCTTGGGAAAACCATCAGGTCACTTTCACCATGTGGCGGCGTTTTTTTCGCATAGACAAGTGTACCTCACATTTTCTTCAACAAGCATGAAAACGTTGTTTATTTTTGGCCTTTTACACAATTTGACAGAAAACAGGAAATGATGGTGAAAAGGGGCAACAGAATCAGGAATGGTCGCCAGATTCAAACTCACGTTGCCCATGTGCGCACCTCAACTCAATGTGTAAAGCCGGGTCCACACTGTACGATTTTTAAGATCCTTTACGATTGTTGCTTGTCAGACTGTACAGTAAAATGTAGGACTGGTTATTGATGGTAAGTGGTCTGCACTCACAGTATATAGCGCTGTTTTAACCTTAGCGGCATTCAAAGCGCTTTACACTTTGAACTCATTCATCCATTCACACACACACACATTCACACACCAATGATGGCAGAGTTGCCATGCAAGGTGCTAGCCTGCCATTGGGAGCAACTTGGGGTATGTGTCTTGCCCAAGGACACTTCGGCATGTGGAGTCATGTGGGCTGGGAATCGAACCACCAACCCTGCGATTAGTGGCCACCTGAGCCATTATATAGCCATTATATATAGATTTTGCTTACATATGAATGCAACTCTCTCTCAGTCAATGCTGTAAATTACACAGGGATCATCTAACTGGTACATTACAAAATATAGATTTTAAAAACTAACATTCCCGTTTGAACATTCCGCTGCTGTAACTGTAAGACTGACCAGTTAGAAAAGACACATTATTCCAGAACAGTCTGGGGCCCCATTCACTTCCATTGTAAGTGCCTCACTGTAACCCAGATTTTTTCTTTTTTTAAAGAAAAGTAGGAACGAGTTGAAATACATTTTTGTTGTTATCAACATTATGCCACAAAAGCTGTCAATTGAGCTTAACTTGTGTTGAACCCGGAAAATATTCCTTTAACGTCTTTCAGCCATTGTTTAGTCTGTTAACTGTCGTGCTTGTCAGGATATCGATTACTGTTGGCCAATGTATACGGAAGCTGTCATTTTGGTAACAGTGTTGAAATGTTTTCCGGTTTGTTCCATTTCAGATACATATACCTCTTATTATCTCTCTCGCTCTCTTTTGAAATCCCAGATCTGTTTTGAAATGTGAATTATGAATGTTTGCTATTACACCGCATGTAAACTGTGATTACAGTCTTACCCCCAGTGCGCCAGTGATGACTGGCAGTACACAAACCAACCGCTGACTCCACAACACAGAAGAAAGAAACTTCACATTCTGCCCGGTAATGAGCATGACGCATACAGTATGTCTGTAATTTAGGAACAATTCTGTTTGGTTCCCTTCCTTTCGTTGAGCCAAAATGCATTTGTTTAGCTACATATGGAACGTATTAGTCCTCTCCTGGCTCAAGTTGTATTTCAGAAAGCATTGCATAACTGTAATCAAAGGAGTCAGCAAGGAAAGGAAATACAGAGCAGAGAGCTGTGAGAGCCAGAGCTGTTAAGACATCATGTATTAAGATGTAGAGAGCAGAGGTTCATCTGGTGTACACAGTGACATTATTCTGACAGATGGACAAAAGCCACAAGATGACATTGACATCAAACTCAATCTGTCTGTTCTCCATTTGTGATCACTGTCTTGCAGTCTGTCCTTCTCTCATACTGTATTTCTCTCAAGAAAGTCTAGGACTGATCTGAGAGATCTGAGAGTTACGTTCATCCTATAAGATAACTGTCAATCTACATCCGTGTCATTAACTAACGATATCTGATCAGAAGACACAGTTCATTTGTTCTGGCTGAATTGCTTCAGAGTTAACCTGATCTCTGTTCTCGATGCTATGCTCCTTGAGCCGTGGTGTGCTTTATTCCAGGGATGTATGGGCCAGTTTATTCTGGCCTGAAGCAGCAGGGTAACAGTCAGAATTTCCATCATTCTGAAACAGAAGCGAACAGCAGCCATTTGAGCAATAACCACTCTTTCAAACAACAGCATACTCATTGTACTGCCACTGTTCCCTGCTCATTCCTTCCACTAGTAGACCTTCGGGGCGCTCTGCTACATATCATCATGAACAGTAATTTTGGGGGACACAGTGGAAACAAAGAGAGCTTAGAACAGACTAAAGAAAGCGAGAGAGCGAAAGATATTTTTTTTCCTTCTGCCTTCAAATCAGTGTTTCTCAACTGGTGGGCGTGACCCTAAAATGTGTTTAAGGTCTGTTCACCACTACTAAATCAGCAAACCGAAACATACAGTGTGGCCAGTGCAGTCTGACTCCTGAACAAATGACTCTTATGAGTTGGTTCTTTTAATTCTACAGCACAAAACATACTGTGGGACCAGTGCAGTCTGACTCCTGAACAAATGACTCTTATGAGTCGGTTCTTTTAAATCTACAGCACAAAACATACTGTGGGACCAGTGGAGTCTGACTCCTGAACAAATGACTCTTATGAGTCGGTTCTTTTAAATCTACAGCACAAAACATACTGTGGGACCAGTGGAGTCTGACTCCTGAACAAATGACTCTTATGAGTCGGTTCTTTTAAATCTACAGCACAAAACATACTGTGGGACCAGTGCAGTCTGACTCCTGAACAAATGACTCTTATGAGTCGGTTCTTTTAAATCTACAGCACAAAACATACTGTGGGACCAGTGCAGTCTGACTCCTGAACAAATGACTCTTATGAGTCGGTTCTTTTAAATCTACAGCACAAAACATACTGTGGGACCAGTGCAGTCTGACTCCTGAACAAATGACTCTTATGAGTCGGTTCTTTTAAATCTACAGCACAAAACATACTGTGGGACCAGTGCAGTCTGACTCCTGAACAAATGACTCTTATGAGTCGGTTCTTTTAAATCTACAGCACAAAACATACTGTGGGACCAGTGCAGTCTGACTCCTGAACAAATGACTCTTATGAGTCGGTTCTTTTAAATCTACAGCACAAAACATACTGTGGGACCAGTGCAGTCTGACTCCTGAACAAATGACTCTTATGAGTCGGTTCTTTTAAATCTACAGCACAAAACATACTGTGGGACCAGTGCAGTCTGACTCCTGAACAAATGACTCTTATGAGTCGGTTCTTTTAAATCTACAGCACAAAACATACTGTGGGACCAGTGCAGTCTGACTCCTGAACAAATGACTCTTATGAGTCGGTTCTTTTAAATCTACAGCACAAAACATACTGTGGGACCAGTGCAGTCTGACTCCTGAACAAATGACTCTTATGAGTCGGTTCTTTTAAATCTACAGCACAAAACATACTGTGGGACCAGTGCAGTCTGACTCCTGAACAAATGACTCTTATGAGTCGGTTCTTTTAAATCTACAGCACAAAACATACTGTGGGACCAGTGCAGTCTGACTCCTGAACAAATGACTCATATGAGTCGGTTCTTTTGAATCTACAGTGTAAAACCTCAGGTGCTACCACCCGATTGAATGACTCTTGACAGCCAGTTCTTTTTAGTGAATCAAAAACGTACTGAAACGGAAGTCCTTCATTTTGTCCTTCATCAAGACAAACATTATGAGTCCTCTTATAGTGGTATTTCCTAAAAAAAGAATGAATCTTTTCAGTCAAAATATGAAATCAACTCATCATTTGGGAACAGACAGTTGAGGGCAGCAAATGCAATAATAATTATCATTTCTAAATTTCCAAATATTTCTTCCACAAATGTACTAAAAGAATAATTAACCATTAAGGAACAAGAATCTGAATAGAGGAATCTGAATATAGTTCCTTATGATTCCAATCTCTACACAGAGCAGGGAAAAAAAATGCTAAATGCTAATAATAAAAAGCTACTAACATTATAATCATGAATAGTTAGGACATGAAAATAAATGGATCAATCAAAACGCTTCCCATATCTTTTGTTTTTGACATCTAAGGCTGTACGCCCAATGAAACTCCGGTATTTTGGCACAAATCCATCTATAATAAGGTAAAAGAAAACATGACCCATGGGTAATCTGGGTCCTACAGTGATACCAGTTGAGCACCACTGCATTAGAAGACCTTTGGGCCACGCCGCTAAATGTTATAATGGACAGTAGTTTTGGGGTAGCACAATAGAAACACATACATCTTTAGACCAGACTAAAAAGAATGAAGAAAACAAAAACCATGAACACGTGTCTTATCACAGGCCAATGGATGTGCCATGATCAAGGCATGCTTAGCTAGCTGTTATTCTGTAAACGGCATGTAATTATTAGGATGCAGAAAATGCTATTTTATAATCTGACTGTTCTCCAATGATTCAACGAGCGTTATGAAGGGATTCTGATCTGAGTCTCTGTGAAACCATTAAATTAGGCTGTTTGCCCTTTTAATTAAAACCAACGAAAGCTCATTTGGTTCCACTGTGGCTATTTGAACATGAGAAGAATTAACTCTCATTTCTAGAACACAAAGTAACAACAAACACCCTGTAATTAAAGCATCATTAGTTGTTCTCTGTTTCCTCTAAAAAGGAGAGTTTACAGGGATAGTTCACCGCAAAAATGAAAATTCTGTCATAATTCATTCCCCCTCAGGTTATTCCAAATTCATTTGACTTATAAGATTGCTGCTTGAGCATACAATGAAAGCAAATAGTGATCAGGGGCTGTCAGGGGGGCACCACCATGAAAGTAGACTATATGACTTGTGCACTATATTAAGTCTTCTAAAGCCATTATATAGCTTTGGAACAATATGAGGGTGAGTAAATGATGACAGAATTTGTATTTTTGGGTGTATCGTTCATTTACAAAAGGAGGCGTGTTCATGCATGCGTGTGTCGGCACTCACATCCTCCCAACTGAAGGCCTCAATTTTGTCCTCTTGCTTCACATATTTGATTTCTCCATGCTGAGGTGCCTCCTCCATCAGAAACTCAATGTTAATGGATCTGTAAAAGGGGTGTGTGATATTCAGAGTCTCCTGCGTCAATGCCACGGATCCGCCCTCCTTGACTGTGAGATTGAGCACCTGAACAGGTATGATGCGTGGAACGATGTCCACTTGCACCTCTAGACCTTCTACGGTTGTGAAGCCATTACTGACTTCAACGGTAAAGTGGTCCCGGACCTGAAGGTACCTGGAGACGTACAGAATTCTGCCCATGTTTATCTCTTCCTGTGTGAAGGATTGAATATAGTCCAGGACAGGTGACACCTTGCTCTCTGTGTCGTTTTTGAGTTTGACAACGTCACCAAAGCGTGGAAACACTTGGATGGTGTACACCATCTCTTTGGGTAGGATGTCAATCTGTTCCACCTGATAGGATGAAAATAAGGCCATCAAAATGTGCAGAAATATGTTACTTTGATATTGAAACTGAAAAAAAAAAAGGCATACAGAAACTCTATAATGTTACACAGAAACGGGTACAGCTACTGTAGATAATAATGACCTTCATAACAGCATGCTGACATTGAGATTGTGGTTACTTAATCATTAAAAGTATTAAAAGTACAGTTTTATTTGTATACATTCAAATATGAATTCAAGACATGTCACACCAGGCCACTCATGGAAATAGTGATGTTTGATGTCATTGGACACCTTGTGCAATACATCTTGATGACAAATTTGAATTTTCACACACACAAATGGGATTTTCAGTTTATAACAATTTAAACTGTGCTCCATTCCTCACAAAAAGCTATTGTACGGCTTCATAACTGTTGGAATATAGTGCTTGAGCCATAATAATTTTTTTTATTCATTATTGGAGTTTGACAGCCCGAGTCTCCATTCACTTTCATTGTGGGCAAAGGAGTTGCTGGGACATTCTCCTTTTGTGTTCCACAGAGGAAAGGAAGTTTTACGCATTTGTAACAACAAGACAGTGAGTAAATTACGACAGAATGTTTTTTCAAAGTTTAGCTTAGGGAAATGATAACACTATAAAACATATAAAATTGTTGATATATTTCATGCACTGAATGGTACTTTGAAGAAACCTGGGGCTGATATGATAAATAAAATGTACGCCAAACCCTCTATTGAGCATGTGATAAATCTTGGAGATACTAAAGGAAAAGTAGCACAAATATAAATCAGTGTCAAACGGCCACAGATGCTGCTTCCTAATGAATCTGAGCGGAGGCGTTTCCTCTAAGGCAACATTTGGATAATCACTGAAAGTACACTCAGTGGAGAATCAAGCATATAGCACATTTAGAACCACTGTAGAAGCTGAACTACATCTGAACCATTTTCTCCTTCTTCTAAAATACTTTTGCAACAAAATGCAAAGCAGCTCAAATGGATTTATGAGCCCATCATTCAGGGGAATTTGGCAACGGTGCTCCTGTGGTTTTAAAATGTTCCATGACTATAATACACAGCTGTTGAATACAAATGATCAATAAGGACTGTTGAGGAGTGCCAAAAGTTCAAATATTTCTGCTATATGTGAAGTTTATGTTATGTATTCATACAACAAAGTTGTCTTCTTATGTATTAACCCACTTGTCATTTATGACTTTGAGAGCACAGATTAAATCTCTTAGATTAGTAACTATATTAGTGTTATCCAAAGATGTACACCACAGAAGCAAACTACACCACTTGTGATGGCTATGTGTAGAACATAATCATGAAGAGGTCTTACCTTTAAGAGGTCTTGGTCAATAACAGTGTGCTCTCCTTCGTACACAATGATTACCTGGTTCGACACAACCTCAGGCTCTGACAGGTAACCTTTCTTGAATATTTTTATCCTGAAAGTGCCATCCACGGACTGACCCTTAGCTTGCACAGTGAAGGTAAAAGAGTCTTTAGAGCTAAGGCTCTGGTCACTGTGTTCATAGGTGACCACACCTATCATCAGATCTTTTTGGGTAAACCTTGAAGATTCAATTCCACTAACTATTATCCTACCATTATCGGGAGCAGAATTCACATCATACACAATCTCATCTAGACTTCTGATGTCCATGTTGGACTCTGCACTCAACAAACTGGTGTTAAGTGTCTTGGTGCTGCCATGGTCCATGACCACCATGGAATTGTTGGCTACACGTAGATAAGGGTCTCCTGCTTGAACCTGAAGCACAGCTGTGGTCTTGTGTAAACCATCAGATACTTGAAGTTGGAATCGCTCACGGTCGGCCCCATGGTGGACAAACAACACCTTCTTGTCTCTCAGATCAGCCTGGGTGAAGCGATAGAGAGCTTGCGTCGGGTCTACAGAAGAGACAATGTTTCCTGAAAGAATTCCGACTCTTACATACACCAGTTGGGTGTCATTAAAATCAGAGTCATTGTCCATAAACAAAATGTCATCGGTGGTCAACAAACGGTGG
This sequence comes from Xyrauchen texanus, assembly GCF_025860055.1. Classification (NCBI taxonomy): domain Eukaryota; kingdom Metazoa; phylum Chordata; class Actinopteri; order Cypriniformes; family Catostomidae; genus Xyrauchen; species Xyrauchen texanus. The sequence continues at coordinate 23,115,413 of NC_068321.1, read as the reverse complement.
CCATTTCTGACCACATTAAAAGGTTTGTCGATTACCCTTTGAGGAACATAGTCATTCCTGGATTGTATTACAATGTTAAACACCCCTCTAAGCAACTCCTGACTGTCATCCTGCCCACTGTCAAATGCCAGGAAGGTGAACTGGTCATGGCTGGTCTCTGATCCATCATGTTTGTAAATCAGCCTGTTCAGAAGCAGGTCCTCATTGCTGAAGAACTGAATCGCACCCTCGAACCTTTGCTGACCCAGTGGAGAGTCTCTAATGAGACGACCATGTTTGGGATCTTGTGATATCCTGTACACAATGTCTGGCGAGGTGGAGGTTTGAACCCAGAGATATTCCTTATTAAGGATGTTCTCTTTACCATCCAACACCACAAGTCTCTCATTGGTTAGGACAGTTAAATCAGAATCAGCCTGGATTGTGATTGGATAGGTGTACACTCTGGAGTATTGATCCTCTGCGAATACATTGAACTGGAACTGATCCGTGACATCAACAGATCTGTGAACACGAGGGTTGTAACTGATGTGACCATTCAAGATGTCTTCCTGGGTGAAAGTATCACTGTCTGACAGCTCTTTGTCAAGTAACATCAAGACTCCTAGGGCTGGTCCACTCAGAATCGTGTACCTGATTGATCTTGAATCAGAGGTACTGTCCCTCACAACAGCTTCTAGTTCTTCTGGCCCAATCACCTTTGGCTGGCCATCTTCAACTCGGAGAGGAACCATTTTAGTAATTTCTACATTAGTGGGCATGATCTTAATGATAAAAGTGTTGTCTGGAAGGGTGACCTCTCCGAGGTGTGCATTAAAATGAATATACTCAGTCTGTGTACTCTCAAGATCCGCTATGAGGTCAGGAATGTATTTGAGTCGTTTCTGCTCAAGGTCAGACTGATGAAATAGCATCACTCTTTTTGGTACCCCATCGTCTGAGATCAACTGCAGTTCTCCAAATCTAAGAAGCTGAGTGACATTGTACACAACGTCTCCAATTTTTGGAGTTGCAGAAATGGCCAGATTTTGTATTCCAATTACAGCACTGCTGTACTGAGTGAGCATAAGGCCAGTATTGGTCACTAGATTAATCTGTGGCTGGGTAATTACTATATTAAATGTAGTTGACTGGCTAATCAAATCTCCATCTGATACTTGCAGGGTAAGTTCAGTCACGGCCCCTCCTCTGTGGACATAGTAGATATTTCCTTCTTTTAGTTGTCGGCAGGTGAACTCTCTCAAACTAATTTCTGGCTGGTGAGTGTACTCCAAATATCCAAAAGGAGTTGGATCTGATGTGACTGTGATCATGAGTTCATCACAACGATTATCAGAGTCAGAGATTTTTATCAGGTTTGGACTCAATCGTGTACGTCCATAAGCTGTGACCAAGATGTCACCCGCATTGAGTTGAGGGATATCATTGACGGGGATGATTTTCACAGGTAGCACGTATTGCTGTGCAACACTCAAGCACTCTGGGAGACTCGTTCCATGCACTACCACCTCCAGTTGTATCTGATCGGCATACTTCTCATTGTTGTCATGTAGATACTTGATTTTCTTGTTGACAACATCCAGGAGAGTAAACTTCTTTGTACGTCTTGTGTTAATGTTCATATCGACCACCCCATACCAGGGGTCATTTAGCAAGGTAAAGATGATCTGAGATTGTCGAACACCTGCAGCATTTAGGTTGAAGGTTGGGTTTAGGTTTACAGTGTCGATAAAGGCCTCCCCTACCTCAGGAACCAGCAGAGGAGTGATTTCCAAAAGCTTGGAAATATTCCAAAACATCTCTGGCAAGTCCTTTGTAGGGAGACAGAGTCTTTCATCAGGATTAACATCAGCGTATGTGATTCTTACTGGTGGTGGTGCTGTTGTTGTTTCAAGATCATAATAAGTGGAGTAATCATCGTCACCTTCACATTTCACGTGTATGTCTTTAGTTATGAGAGCATCCTGCAGGCTTCTGTCTTTCTGATTCACCTTGATTTCTCCTAAACATCCAATAAAGGACTCAATTATGACCTCCTCTTCCACCCGACTCAAATAATCATCTTGAAACACGTCCTTCATCTTCCTTTGAATGCCTCCGAGATACAAGTTCCCCACCAGGTCCAATGTCTCTGATACATTTAAAGGGAGAGAAACAAGCTCACTGTCCACATTTATCTGGAACTTATTGGGGTCGATCTGAACGTTAACTCTGTGCCATTGATCATCATCCATTTTGACTTTCTCATTTTCCAGCACGTACATCCCACTGCCCAGATCAATCACCCCTTTCAAGTACCCCCCCACCATTCCTAATAAAACGAAGTCTGCTTGGTGTCCTGGGTGGAAGAGCAGCAGAGCATCTTCAATGGTCGTCTTCATCAGCATCTCCAGATTGCGAGAGCCAGAGCTCGTTCTTGTCCACGTAGGAAAAGAGATAAATGATTCAGGGCTGATGAAGCTGATTGTTTCTCCATCCACAGCCTCAAACTCAATGCTACAGATCTCCTTTGTGTCATAGCAGATTGCAGCCTCTGAAGCCAGAATATCAAAGTCATGAAACTTAAATTTAACATTGTTCATGCACCCTCGCAGAGAGGGAACAGCTGTGCTCAAATACTCCACATCCAGGTCCCTCACACCTCCAAGGAACAAACCCTGGTCAATATTCAGATATTCATCCATTGCCTCCATCGGGATGAAAGTTGTATACAGGTTGTCTACAGCCATAGTAAGCTTGGAATCTGCCAGAGTGAGAGACACAAAATGGTCTAAAAGGTTACTAAGCTGTAGACCCATCGAGGAGGAAAGAACCTTCTCACCAGACCCCATGTCAATCCTTGCCTGTAGACACACATAAAAACAAACTCTATTACTACATCTGGAAAATGGCTGTTAGAAATAAAACATTAAAATTTAAGCATATTCAACTAACATTTTAACAAGAAAATGTGAAAAGTCTTTGTAACTAAGGTATTCTGGATGGCTGTTAGGTGGACGCTTGGCCCAAGTAAACAAAACAAAAACACCCCCAAGTTTCTATGATGTTCTTGATCCTAGATAAAGCTTGGGTCATGTCTAAGAGAGTTCAAGTATGAACAACTAAAATATTTAGCAATAGTATTAATGATGCTTACCTTATCAAAGCACCTCTAAAAAAAAAAGTAAGGCTTATACCTAGCTCTCAATGCATCAAGACAAAATACACTTATTTTTAAAATGCAGAATCTAAAAACAAGTCTTAAATTGTTACATTTTGCTTCTTGGGTAAGATTGTTTAGATATTTTTACTGGAAAACAAGACAAATATACTAGATTTTTCACAGGGCACTACACGTGAATCCAGTTGTAAATATGAAGCATTACATTTATTTATACTGACTTTGTTTGATTATCTGCCATTTCAAACATCGTGCAGCCACTTAAAATGAAAATATCACAGAACTCATTTCAGATCTGCAGCCACCAAAGATGATAAAAAAGTAAATGAATATGTCGTCGGAAATTCTTTTTTAATGACAATCCCTGTCACAGATGAAAAAGTTTAAGTATGGTTTCACATTGCAGCATAATGGCTGCAGTTTGAGTTTGTGTTTATTTGTGCAAAGAGGGAGCCATTTTCTAGGGAGGCCACAGTTGAACAAATATCTAAGAGTAACTCAGTCTAGTTGTGGTATCAGTCGATCCAGTTACAGTGGAACTGGAAGCACATTTGAGTCATTCATCTAACCACAAACCAAATGACTGCTTCTCAAGGCTCACTGGAGATTTGCTCATTCTGTAGGCCTGAAGTCTTGAAGGGCCTTTTGAAAATAGTGGAGTGTATTTAATTGTACAATCTAGATATAATTCTGGGTTTTATTTGTCCCCTACTCTCAGGTGACAAACCTGAGAAGCAGGAGTCTCCATTTGTTCTTCATTTAATCTCATTACTGTCTAGGTCAGAGAAACCGTTATTTTAAAGAGATATTTTTTATTTTTTACTTGAGTTTTCTCTTATGAGAAGCCACATGGATGTGTGTGTGTCTCACCTGTAATCTGCCATTGTAGAGCTCCAGCGAGAGGTAATCTCTTTGTCCCGCAGCCAATAGGAGCAGACCGCTTCTTCTGCTGGTTTTAAACTCAAGCGACACTTGAAAACTAGACAGATCTTGAATGGCACCTATCCGACAGTAGCTATCTCCAAAATAGGAAGCTGCAAACACAGAAGGTGAACGATGTTTTAATCTAAAATACTTTAATGATGAGTCATTAACGTGTGAATATGGAAGTTGGCAGACACACAACAGATGGAGGTTTAGATTTAAAACTTTTCCAGCTGTCTTGTCAGCTGTTGTGTACAAAAGACACAGGAAAATGTTCTGCAGAGTTACAGTGTCGCCCCTGGAGAATGTTTATATAATGTCTGCAGGATTCCCAGAGTTGCTGTAGTAATGTTAGACCATGCTAATGCAACCACCTGTCTTGGGCTGATAATTAAATATTTCTCGATTGCATTCACTACTATATTAAATCACACTTGCAAACACACTTGTTTACTTTGCAATCTAAATGAGGACAACCATAGATGTCTAGACTCCAACTTAAGACTCCTCCAATTTCCCCTTAAGCCCTGTTTACATCGCCAGCGACTTGGTGCTGCAAGACTTTGCGATCAGTGTTGCTAATGGGTGTTCCTACTGTTTGTTGCTGCAATGTTATTGGAGGACTGAATGTCTGGCCTTTGCTTTTGAAAATTCTCTCTAAAAACATTTACATTCTGCAGTGTAGAGCGTTTTACAAAACGTGAAGCAGTGTTCAGTGCATTAAATCATTAACAAGACGATCAATCATGAATGAATGAATAAAACTCACTCGGAACCGTTTCTGACATGCTATTCGATGCATCATTATTTTATTTTATCCATGCATGTGGTTACAGACAAATGACGATGCTAAAACTTCTCCTCAATCTTGCCTGCACTCGTCTCCAGTCTGCCAGGAGACAGATGATGTGAGATCCGCTGTCTTCACTCACATCAGTACTCGCCAGCAAATGGCACACTTCATTTACATAACGTTTACATGTTCTCAACTTTGTCTTGTCACTCTCCACGGTGATCTTTTTTGCCTACGGCCACGACAGCTCGTGTCGCCGGAAGTTGCTATGCTCTCATTGAAAATGAATGGGAACGTGTCGCTTTCTCGACAATGTTGTTGGCGGTGTGAAAGGTGCTTTAAAGGGACGTTTGGTCAGATTTAGCTCACTTTTGGCAACATCGTTTGGCAACACTTCCCTACAAAGCAAAAACCAAGTAACTACAACACTAAAACTCCAAAATTTTGGCTCCAAAATCATTTAATTGTCCCACCAAATGTGGATTAGGAAATATTTTTACTGTAATTTCTCTGAATTTGAGCATATTGAGGGAAACCCACCTATCACAAACAGATTACAGTCTGACAGACAAAATGTAGGGAATAACTATTTCAACAAAATGTGTAGTTTCTGCGTTTTACAGGGAAGTATAGCTAAATGCACAAAACTCTTCCTGGGTCGGATGTCAAGAAGGTTCCAGTCTCATGGAAGAAGCTTTATGGGTCAAAGTCACATTGTCTTGGTAATTTTATACTTCGGAATCACTGGGAAACCCGTTAATGGAATTCTTGGCAGGATCCAGTAATGGAATTTTCTCAGGAAAAGTGGTCAAAAACCATAGTCAAGGGTCAATCAAGGGTCAGGGGTCTAATGATGTCAGCATGTGCCTGCCAAATTCATTTTATGACTCATGTAATTCCCTCAGCCCTAAATATACTGCAGGAATCCTTATAAATATTTAACATGATAATAGTTCTGGCCAAAACACATCAATATTTAAAACAGTGGTAAATATTCATAGGAAACTTGGTATAGCCACCAGAGTCCTCTAAAAAATTATTATGATCTGTGACAAATTAACCAAAGACTGTAATTTAAAGCGTTAACTTCTGCCGCACTGAGTCAAGTGAAACAACAGCATGCAGTCGATTTCATTAAAGTGCTCCAATGAATGGAGCGTGAACAAAAGTGCCTCTGGTAAGAGATATCTTTACGTTTATTTCAATGAAACCTGTTTGGTTGTAAAGAGTAGCATCTCTAGTTTCGTTTGAAATGCCTCATTGAAAAATCTGTCCATTTTTGTGCGTCAGCGTGCTGATAAACATGATGTCTACATAAGTGGACACTGGCACCAAATTTCCTCTTAAGTAGAAAAAACATGTCATTTTGTTTATTTACAAGTTATTTTGAAAAACGTTCAACTCTAACACATCTGTGGATCATTTAGCTTCATTTTAATATACATTTTGTTATGTTTAATTGATTCTATTCATGAACACAGTAAATGCATTCCTATATATTTACTGTGCATTTTCACATTGAGAATACAAGGGTTCATCCAAATGCTGATAAATGTTGCTTTCAGAGGCTTTATATGGAGTTAGGATGAAAATAAAGTGCATTTTAAACTGTTCTGAGATCAGTGCAGATAGACAGCACACTAGAGGCTAAGTCATTTACTAAATAGTGAGCAAGGGAGCATCTTATAGCTTTCTATGCATTCACTCCTAAAGTCCCACCAAATGTTCAGTTTCAGGCTGCAGATGATGTTTGGACCACTCAACATGTTTAGCAGACATGGGACAATGGTAAATGTGGATATTCATTTTTAGGAAAACCATTTGCTCTTCAATGTTTTTTATTTATTTTTTGTTTATTAGGTTCTAAAACTGGGAAATGGAAAATGCACACAGAAGTCACGCTCAGATCTCATGAGGTTAATATTGATCATAAATAGAATTAAAGGCAGGAAACTCTGAGAGCTTTTGGGAGTAAACTATACTGTATTCATGTGCCAAAACTTTCCCTCATGAACAAAAATCTTCTTTCATGAAAAAAAAGATCTTCATGGTAATTGAAACTCTGAGTGTAACATACATCAGATAGTATCAGAAATCTTCAAAGTTCTGTAAAAGGTTCTCACGGATACCCACAAAAACACGTCAATGGACTTAAACACAAATAAATCTTTTGCAAACACAACAGGAGGCGGGGTCAAAAGCAGAGACTCATAACATCTCTCTTACATTAATCTATAATGTTGAAAAGGTTATAACATTTAGATCTGAGCCTGAAAACGACTGTCAACACAGATCCAAAATGCTCAGATAGCATCTAAAGTAAAAGAGAAAGCCCAGAGAAGCAAGATTAATTTTAATGAAGCTACATTTCCCATTGGGCATGAAAATATATTTGATATAATATATTTTAAAAACATTTTGGGGGGGGTGGGGTGGAGTAATAATAGGCAACTGGAGCTCAAGTACCCTCAGGTTCAAACTGACAGGTTCGTCGTCTTTCTGCACCGAGCATGTTTTCAGAGAAGACACAAGGGACACAGTGAGAAGAGCCAATACATATGAATCTGGAATCCATTAACAGTCTTTGAGGGGACTATAAATTGGACACATGTGTTGAAGACCCCCAACTATTTCCACATTTCAGCATGCACTATATATTTACCCAAGACTCAAGGCTCTTGTCTTTATAGGCCAGTCACGTTTCATTGTGTGCTAAAATGCAGACGGTTTTTCTTGTGTTTGTGAATCAACATAATTATTCTATTGGTTGATTGATTATGAAACTCTGTCCCAGAAGTGTATGTCTTTCCTTCTTCAGCAAAACTGAAATGAAGATTTTTAAAACACATTTCAGCACTTTTTGTCCATACAATGCAAGTAAACAGGTGTCTTTAGACTGCTGGCTATTTGACGGTCCAAAAGGCAAATGTAGGCAGCATAAAAGTAATGTCTCCAGTAGGTCAATTAACGTTTCCTCAAGTAAGTGTAAGAAACAAATCTATAATAAAAAATAGATAACACATTTTTTTTTTATTTCTCTCGCATTACGTTCATTCCTCTGTTGTAAACAAAGCTCACTCTTTTGACTTCTCGCATGAGCGTGCCATTGCGCTTACGTCACTGATGCATCGACTGCTGGCAGGAAGCAATTTTTTTAAGCTAATAAAGATTTAATTCTCTCTATTTTTTTTATTGTTTCAGAAGATATCAATTGATCGACTGGAGTCATGTGGATTACTTTTATGGTGCCTAAATGTGCTTTTTGGACCGTCAAATAGCCAGACGCCTCATGCATTTGTTTTGTGCCACTTTTGTATTGTATGAATAAAAAGAGCTGAACCGTGCTCATAAAAATCTTCACTTTGGTTCTGCTGAAGAAGGAAAGTCATACACATCTGGGATGGTTTAAAACTAAGTAAATAATGAGAGGAGTTTTATTTTTTGGGGTGAACTAACCCTTCAAGTTACCTGAATTGTTTCATTGTTTTGAGTTTAATGAACTTGTCTCTTTAAACATAAATTTAAACTGAAACTGGCCAGGGTATTTTTTTACTACCCAGCATGCTTTGCATGGCACTCAACAGGGAGAGTAAATGTTAAAATTAAATGTTATATAATGTGTTTTTGTGCAAGATGAATGTAAAGGGTGAAACTTGTTAGTAGGGTTGCCACCAATCCCATAAAATACGGGATCATCCTGTAAAACATGAAGATGAAATGATGCTTTCCATATCTAATTAATAAGTATTTAAGCTGGTCAGATAGCATCACGATGAAATCATTCCAGATCTCTAATTTAACACTGATATGAATTGGAAATTTTACCTACGGTGGGTAAGGGACTGTTTGATAAGTCCACACGTTGTGTTAAAACGTACTAATATTGTGGAGGGTGTGATAAGGGACCGCCTGAAATGTCCACACATTGTCCTCAAATGTGCTAATACTGTGCAGGGTGTGGTAAGGGACCGTCTGAAAAGTCCACACATTGTGCTAAAATTTACTAATTCTGTGGAGGATGTGGTAAGGGACTGTCTGAAAAGGCCACATATTGTGCTAAAAGGTGCTAATATTGTGGAGGGTGTGGTAAGGGACCATCTGAAAAGTCCACACATCGTGCTAAAATGTACTAATTCTGTGGAGGGTGTGGTAAGAGACCATCTGAAAAGTCCACATATTGTGCTAAAACATGCTAATACTGTGGAGGATGTGGTAAGGGACTGTCTGAAAAGTCCACATATTGTGCTAAAATGTGCTACTACTGTGAAAGGTGTGGTAAGAGACCATCTGAAAATCCACATATTGTGCTAAAATGTGCTAATACTGTGAAGGGTGTGGTAAGGGACCATCTGAAAAGTCCACACATTGTGCTAAAACATGCTAATACTGTGGAGGGTGTGGTAAGGGACCATCTGAAAAGTCCCCACATTGTTGTAAAATGGTCTAATACTGTGGAAGGTGTGGTAATGGACCGTCTGAAAAGTCACGCATTGTGCCAAAACATACTACTACTGTGAAGGGTGTGGTAAGGGACCATCTGAAAAGTCACGCATTGTGCCAAAACATACTACTACTGTGAAGGGTGTGGTAAGGAACCATCTGAAAAGTCCCCACATTGTTGTAAAATGGTCTAATACTGTGAAGGGTGTGGTAAGGGACCGCCTGAAAAGTCCACACATTGTGGTAAAACAGTGGATTATTTCCCCTTATATAAATGTTCAATAAGATCGGCCAATGTATGAATACATCAATGAGTCATAATGACAACAATATTAATTTAAAAATGAAATAAAATAACGAAAAAATAAATTACTTCTAAACTGTATACAAAAATAAAATAAATAATCAAACAAATACAAATGTATTTATTTTTTATATAAGAAATGTTTTTTTTTTTTAAGTCATGGGTCAGGAAAGTTCAAATTTTTGTATATAAGAAAGGATATACATGTTTTTATTATTAATAACTCACCACATCCTCCACAGTTTTAGCAATAAATGCATTAAGGGGACGTGATCCCCCCTCAGTTATGTTGTAGTTTTGGTGTTTATGGTGAATAGTGGAGCTTGAGCTTAGGTTGAACCAATTAGCATGCATTTAGCACCCTTTTGCCCTCTTACCACCATTTTGATACAAAAAGTTCAAAGAGAACCGTCATAAACTCTGTGATGCAAGGGGTCGTGGTGGTATGATTTGGATGAAATAATAGTAATATTGCAAACTATTTGGGACAGATAATCCACAAATTGGGACACAGCCCTGTTCTTTGAGGGAGTTCTTTAAGGTTGCATTACTTTTATTATATGAGGCTGCTATTGCTGTTCAAACCTAACATCCTCACGCCCTGGAAAACTGTGTATGTGTGTGTGTGTTCCTGGACTTGTGCCAGAGCAGTCATGAGGGCTGCTTCCATCTGTATTTTTAGAGCTCAAAGGGAACTGTGTGGCTCTCTGTCTCTCCATCCAGTGGATGAATCAGACGCGTGCGTCCCAGTTCCCCAAAACCATCCCCTTCACTGTCAGACATCCAGAACATTCACGCAGAAGGATGAGCAGAGCAAACAACCTGCCGTTAAATCTGCCAAATGCAAAAATGCATTTTCTTAGTCAGTATTTTTGTCTTCAGTGGCCCCAAAATGTATTTGGACACTTAAGCCAAAGTTAAAATAAACAAATTATTGATAAATATATACATGAATGACTTTCTTTGTATTATATAAAAATAAGTGGCATTTATTTTAAAGAAATATATCACAAATACACTTTTCAAGCAATACCATTTAAAAAAATGTTTTTAAATATTGTCTGACTGACTTCATACACCCAGTAAAAATCACCTTAATTGTAAGATTGACTACTAAAGTTAGTTCTGAAATTAATTTTTTTTTAAGTGTGACTGATGTCAGAATACTTTTTGGAACCTCTAAACACAAGAACATTAATTAAATTGAGAGTCACAAATGTGCAAGATAGATAAAATTTTTGAAAACACGTTTTAAGTTTATTTTTCTTACCCCATTGGCAAATAGTTTCCTCTTAAAGGTGCACTCAGTATTTCTTTTACTCATTAAAAAAAGTTTCACATAAAGACATGAATTGTAATTTTGCCATATATGTAGGAAATCACGAGCACTCACATTAAAACAAAGACTCTAGTCATATCAGTACCCTATAAAAGCTGTTTTATTCTACATGGAGAGGGTCCGCACATGGGGGCTGCCATGTTAGAATGACATGACCAGCCGCTTAATCTCAGTAACCGTCCTGTTATTTGACACTTTCACTCATTGATTAAAGTAATCATGGCTGACTGTGAATACTAAATTTCTTCAATAGCATCTTATATGGAAAACTATTGATTTTACATGATGCAGCATCCAAACCACTAGGTGTCAGTGTAAGTCGAAGATGACACAAAGACAAAAGTTACCTAGTGCACCATTTAAGCATAAACTTCAAATAAACTGACTATTTTGCTAGGTTTATGCTTAAAACAAGACAAAGCTTTAAGAAAAGGGTAATAAAATAAACATGATATAATCAAGATACATTATCTAAAAAAGGGTCTTATTATCTTACCTAACCCTTAACCAACCAACACTAACCCCATGTAATTTTGCTTCCCAAGTAAATGTATCTGGTTAAAAACAGGAAAACACAAAAATACTTATTAAGGAAAAAATGGTAGATCCCAGACAGTGGCTGTTTTTTGGGGGTCTTGGCTACAAAGCCAGACCAAAAGAATCCAGAATAAAGTAATCGGGAGAACATTTTTAGCACAGCTATGTACTGTCTAGACTAAATTTCTCTGAAGGTGACCTTAACTTGTTTGCCCATTGCTTGGTCGTGTTAAGCTCCTGGATGATTTGTGGTCCTTGGCTGCAGTCATGAGTAATAAACGGATCTCTCAGCAGATGAGCTCTGTGCCGGTAAATTGGTCCTGGACTTGATCCAGTCAGTGTGTGTGTGAGCTCCACTATACACCTGCTCTGATAATCTGACTCAGTACAAGAAATGCACTTTTATCTGTGTACAGCATCCAAAAATGGGACATTTTTGTTGAAAAGAAAATGCAAACAGCATTGATATTACCAATCAAGTGTACAATTGTTTTATGGACAATATAATGATGGTAATACCAACCTGGTTTCATAGAATCACGATACTAAAAGGATTTTTACTTGTCTATTTGTACATATAATGGCAGTTTCCTGATGTAATGACCACTAGAGGCGCTACAGCAACAATTACTTCTTTCACTTTCACACAAGCTGCAAGTAAAACGGCAGATTATCATGTATAACGTATTTATTTAACGTATTTTAAACATTGTTTGCTTCTCCGCAAAACATCTATACTCGTCTATACTGGCATTTGCAATTAACTTCTGTAATTAAACTTCTTATTAGGATATCTGTGGTCCTAATAAAGCTTCTGCAGTTGTAGCCCATCCACCTCAAGGTTCGACATGTTGTGAATTCTGAGATGCTGTTCTGCTCACTGCAATTGTACAGAGTGGTTATGCAAGTTACCGTAGCCTTTCCTTCTTTTAGCTCGAACTAGTCTGGCCATTCTCTGTTGACCTCTTTCATCAACAAGGTGTTTCCGTTGCAGAACTGCCGCTCACTGGATGTTTTTTGTTTTTGACCGGCATTCGGATTAAACTCTAGAGACTCTTGTGAGTGAAAATCCCAGAAGATCAGCTTCAGCAAATAATCCAGCACTTTGGGAACAATGTTCCCCAAAGACAAATTGGAAGGATTTTGGGCATTTCACCCTCTACAGTGCACAATATAGTTAAAAGATTCAAGGAACCTGGTCAAATCTGGGTGCGTAAAGGGCAAGACGAAAACCAATTCTGAGTGCATGTGATCTCTGATTCCTCAGACATCACGTCTTAAGACGTGATGTCTTAAAACGTCTTAAAAAACATCATTCATCTGTAATGGATATCATGAACATGGGCTTGGGATTACTTTAGTAAACCTTTGTTAGTCAACACCACTCACCGCTGCATCCACAGATGCAAGTTATGACTTTACTACGCAAAGGAGAAGCCGTACATCAACACTGTCCAGAAGCGCTGCTGACTTCTCTGAGCTCGGTCTCATCTTAGATGGAAATTAGAACAGTGGAACTGTGCTTTTTGGGCTGAAGAGTCCACATTTCAAGTTGTCGCGTTATCCGGGCCAAAGAGGAAAAGGACCATCCAAGCTGTTATCAGCGTCAGGTCCAAAAACCAGTGTCTGATCTGTGAGAACATCATTAATGCATATGGTGTACATATGTAGATATGTACAAATGTTGGAGCAACATTTACTGCCATCCAGCACCGTCTTTTCCAGGGAAGTGCCTGCATTTTCCAGCAGGGCAACTTCAAACCACATACTGCCCGGATTTCTAGTGCATGGCTGTGTATGCAGAGAGTGTGGGTACTAGGTTGGCCTGCCTGCAGTCCTGACCTGTCTCCAATTGAGAATGTGTGGCACATTATGAAGCACACATCTGGCAAATAAGACCCGTATAATTACCTACATAATAGATGAATGGGGGAAAATTCCACTTTCTAAATGTAACAAACTTGTGTCTTCAGTGCCCAAATGCTTAATAAGTGTTATTAGAACAAATGGTGGTGTTACACAGTGGTAAACACTCGACTTTCCCAACTTATTTGGAGCGTGTTACAATCATCTGATTTTAAATTACTGTACATAAAAAAAACAATGAAATTCACATAGTAAAACATCATATAATGTGTAGTTGTAGTGCTTTCACTATATCAAAGGGTGAATATAATTTACAAATCACTCCTTTTTGTTTTTATTAGCATTTTTCATACTGTCCCAACTTTCTCAGAATTGGGGTTGTAGGTCTCGGATGTTTATGATTTAGAATGCTTGTAAATCTGATCTTTTTAAGATGTTTAGCAGATGTCAATTAGATTGTGATGCTTTACAGATGAAAAGATCTAAAACAGACATCTCGGAGATGTACGTTTGCCATCTGGGTGGTGGTTGAAGGAGAGAGGACCTGGCAATGTTAGCCGAAAAGGAAAGTTGTTTCAGAGGCAGAGAAAATGATTATATTTTGATGAAATCTGAAGACAAACTATTTTTGGAATATTGTGGACTGATGAATCATGCACAATATTTCATTTAAGTTATTAGGAAAGTAAGTTTCAATTTGATTTCATGTTGACTAAGTACCACGGTACATTAAAGTGGATCCCATGGTATTGCCACAATATAAATTATAGATATTTTTTATAACTGACTGTTTGTGTTCCATCTCCACCACTCAAACAAACACAAATAATTAATCTACAGTTTTCTTTTTTCAACACGCCTGAAATACATGGCAAATATCTTGGCACATGTGGTCTCCATGGTAACAGCAAGTGACCATTACGTTTGATAAACAAACCGCTGAGATGCTGTTAGATTATAGCAAATAGCTGCTCTGCTGCTGATTTGTTCCTCTGGTTATGTAGTGGTTGTGTGTGTGTGTGTGTGTGTGTGTGTGTGTGTGTGTGTGTGAGAGAGAGAGAGAGAGAGAGAGAGAGAGAGAGATGGTTGTAATTAGATCAATCTTAAAGCTGTGTTTTACTGGAGTCTCTCTATATAGGCTGTGAGCTATTTGTGGGCATCTTTGTTGCTATGAAAGACCAGAAACAGCCTCTGCATTGATCAAAGTCTTTTGAGACATTTCAAGGAAATATTATTTTACAGGAAAATGAAGGATGAGTAAACAAGGGCATTTTTCCAACGAGCTGTAAGTGGAAAAAGAGAGAAAAAGGATGTCTCCTGACCAACATGTCAAGATAGGTTAACTTTAAAAATACTACATTTAATGAGAATGCCCGAGATAGCCCGTGTTAAAAGATTGACTGCACATACACATATAGTGGTCTGATAAGCTTCCGAGTTTGTCGTACCGCTTTGAATTTTCTTTAGACCATAAAAGCGGATTGTAACGCTTCCCACAAGAAGGAGGACAGGGAACAGGTGTTCAGCACCAGGTAAGCTTTTAATTCTCTTTTTACAAATCACAATATTGATCAAGCGCACTGAGTTGGCTTGTCGTCTCCTCCTGACTGGAGGCTCGGTGTCTGCTTTTATGCCGCTCTCCTCGTGCTCACTGGAATTAGAGACAGGTGTTAGGCATAATTTAGCTCAGGTGCAAGCGCCCTTACCGCTTTCCTCTCCCGGACGGGCGCTTGACCACGCCCCGCTGCCACATACCCCCACCGCCCGACTCAGGCGGGGCACCATCCGGCCTGCCTACCACTCCCCATTTCTGGAGAGAAAGTCGGCGACAGCCATCTGCACCCCCGGTCTGTGGACCACCTTGAATTTAAAGGGCTGGAGAGCCAGGTACCAACGGGTGATCCGGGCGTTAGTATCTTTCATGAGGTGGAGCCACTGGAGTGGGGCGTGATCCGAGCAGAGGGTGAAGGCCCGCCCCAGCAGGTAATACCGGAGGGTGAGGACCGCCCACTTGATGGCCAAACACTCCTTCTCCACGGTGCTGTACTTAGTTTCCCTCAAAGAGAGCTTCCGGCTAATGTACAGCACTGGGCTCCTCCCCTCCGCCACCTGCGAGAGTACGGCCCCCAGCCCTCTGTCTGAAGCGTCCGTCTGCAAAAAAAAAAGGAGAGAGAAATCAGGTGCATGAAGAAGCGGCCCCCACAAAGTGCGGCTTTAATCTGCATAAACGCCTGTTGACACTGCTCCGACCATTGAACCGGATCTGGAGCCCCTTTTTAGTGAGGTCAGTCAGCGGGCTGGTGACGTCCGAATAATTAGGCACAAACCTTCTATAATAGCCAGCCAGCCCCAGGAACTGCCTCACCCCCTTTTTGGTCTTAGGTCTAGGGCAAGTCGCAATCGCCGCTGTCTTATCAATTTGGGGACGCACCTGGCCATGACCCAAGTGGAACCCCAGATACCGTACCTCCACACGCCCAATCGCGCATTTCTTAGGGTTTGCTGTGAGCCCCGCCCGCCGCAGCGATCTCAGGACGGCCCTCAGATGTTGCATGTGCCGCTGCGAATCATTGCTATAAATGATAATATCATCTAAATAGGCAGCGGCGTACGCGGTGTGAGGTCTGAGGATCCGATCCATGAGTCGCTGAAACGTGGCCGGCGCCCCAAACAAACCGAAAGGAAGCGTCACAAATTGGTGTAATCCAAACGGCGTTGTGAAGGCTGTTTTCTCACGGGACATTGGTGTCAAGGGGATCTGCCAATAACCCTTTGTTAAATCCAAGGTCGAATAAAATCGAGCAGTACCTAACCGATCGAGCAGTTCATCAACACGGGGCATTGGGTACGCGTCAAATTTAGACACCGCGTTGACTTTTCTGTAATCCACACAGAATCGAACAGACCCATCACTCTTGGGAACAAGAACAACCGGGCTGGACCAATCACTGTGGGATTCCTCTATTACGCCCATATCAAGCATCGCATCTAATTCCTCCCGTACTATTTTCTTTTTATGTTCGGGTAAGCGATAGGGGCGGCAACGCACCACCGCGCCCGGCTTGGTCTCGATGTGGTGCTGTATGATGTTTGTACGGCCTGGTAGAGGGGAAAACACATCCGCAAATTCCTTTTGTAATTCGGAAACCTCTGTGAGTTGCCGCGGTGAGAGTTGGTCTCCACAAGTAACCGGAGTGTTAAGATTGTAGTCTTTGTTTACCTCCGGTCCGAGCTCCGCCCTCTCCGGAACTACCATGGCCAACGTCACAGAGGCCGCCTCCTCCCTCCATAATTTCAGGAGGTTGAGGTGATAAATTTGACGTGCGCCCCTCTATCGGTACGTTTAACTTCATAATCGAGATCCCCTACTGCGTCGTGTGACCTCAAAGGGTCCTTGCCACTTGGCGAGTAATTTAGAGCTCGATGTTGGGAGTAATAAGAGTACCTTATCCCCGGTGCAAATTCCGTAGCCGAGCACCCCTGTCATACAGCCGGCGTTGGCGTTCTTGAGCTTGGAGCAAATTCTCCTGTGTTAATCGCCCCAGTGTGTGGAGTTTTGCTCTAAGATCGAGAACGAACTGAATTTCATTTTTGCTATTAGAAGGTCCCTCCTCCCACGCTCGCGGATGACGTCAAGGACACCACGGGGCGTCGCCCGTACAGCAGCTCAAACGGGGAGAACCCTGTGGAGGCTTGTAGGACCTCTCGTACTGCAAACAACAGGGGTCTAGCCACTTATCCCAATTTCTAGCGTCATCGTGTATGCAATTTACGAATCATGTTCTTGAGCGTTTTATTAAATCGTTCCACTAGGCCATCAGTCTGCGGATGGTAAACGCTAGTGCTGAATCGATTTAATGCCCAAGAGCTCGTAAAGTTCGCGAAGTGTTCGTGACATAAAAGTCGTGCCTTGATCGGTGAGGATTTCTTTCGGAATCCCCACCCGGGAGATTATCTTGAAGAGTGCCCCGCAACACTACGTGCGGAGATGTTGCTCAGAGGCACTGCTTCCGGATATCGCGTCGCGTAATCCACTAGGACTAACACGAAGCGATGTCCGCGTGCTGACCGTTCTAATGGCCCGACGAGGTCCATCCCAATTCTTTCGAAGGGGACCTCGATTAATGGTAGAGGGCGCAATGGCGCTTTTGGGGTGGCCGGTGGGTTTACCAGCTGACATTCACGGCACGCCGCACACCACCTGCGGACGTCACCGCCAATGCCCGGCCAATAAAAACGGGCTATTAGACGGAGAAGTGTTTTCCGTTCCCCTAGGTGACCGGCCATAGGATTATAGTGAGCCGCCTGGAAAACCATTTCCCGGCGACTCCGTGGAACCAATAATTGTGTTACTTCCTCCTTTGTTTGAGCGTCCTGCGTCACTCTATATAACCGATCTCTAATCATGGCAAAATATGGGTATGAAAGGGCGATGCCCGGCCGGAGCTGTTGACCATCAATTACTCTCACTTGGTCAAGAGCATGCTTAAGGGTTTCGTCCCGCGACTGCTCTAGAGGGAAGTCCCCCTCAGGGAATTCCCTGAGAGGAGGGGCGGCCACCTGGCCCCGGCTCCGCCTCCCCTGCCAAAGCATTGCACACCGCACACCTCTTTATGCAGGACCCATCCGCACAAATACCCTCTAAAATATCTTTAAAATTCGGCCAATCGGTACCCAAGATTAGCGGATGGGTGAGGCGGGGACTAACCGCTGCCTCCACACTATGTTTTTTTTCCCTGAATTTAATCACCAAAGTCACCATGGGATACTTGTGAACATCCCCATGCACACACCTCACCCTCACCAGTTTAGCTAAACCCAAAGCCCCGGGTTGAACCAAGCGTTGGTGGATGGTGGTCTGATTGCAGCCGGTATCCAGCAAAGCTTGGTAAATACCCCCTGATCCTTACCGGAATCCGGTATGCTCCAGCCCGATAGGGGGCAGCCTGCGGGACGTCGGAGACCCGCACCACCATCCCCACCTCCATCAGCGGACACTGATCCCGGAAGTGGTCCGGGTCTCCGCACCTCCAACAGGCCGGCCCAGGCGTTGCGGCCGCACTTGTGCTGGCGGGCGCCCCCACCTGAGGAGGAGAGCGGCTGAAAGACGGGGAATGGGAGGGTACATTCTCCCAAGGCCGGGAAGCTGGTCTCTGGAACCCTCCACGCCTGCGCGGAGCAGGAACGGGCCCTGGGGAGAGAACAGAAGAGAACAAAGGGGAGGGGGCGAGGGCAGGGGCAGACACAAGGGAAGGGGAGAGAGAGAGACGAAGAAGAGGGCTCGTCCGCCCTCGGGATCGCCGCCAGATGGTCCTCTGCGAGACGAACGGCTTCCTCCAGCGACGCCGGGCGGTGGCACTGGACCCACTCCGCCGTTTTCCGGTGCAACCGCTGACTAAATTGCTCCAGTACCACCTGATCGATAACACCCTCGACGTCGCGGTCCCCCCGCGAGCAGCCACCTCCGACAGGCGTCCCGGAGCCGTTGGGCAAATGCGAACGGGCGACCGGACTTTTCCAACTTCATGCCCTGGAAGAGCTGACGATTCTCTTCCGGGCTCCGACCGACCCGTTGCAAAATGGCTCTTTTTAGGTCTGAATAGGCCAGGAGGTTAGTTGCCGGCAGTTGTTGAGCCGCGAGTTGAGCTTCCCCGGACAGGAGAGGAACTAGGCGGGCTGCCCATTGTTCATGCGGCCAGCCCCAGATTTCTGCCGTCCGCTCAAACAAATCCAGAAAGGCCTCAGGATCGTCTGCTACCCCCATCTTCTGTAACGTGGGCGGGGGCAGCGTGGAGCGGGTGTCCGGGGTCGCGGCTGTGGCCGGCGCGGCCTCCTGGCTGAGGAGGCTCTGGATGGCGTGCCGGTCCTCTGCCTGAGCCCGCATGATCTCAACAAACCGGCGATCCTGGTCCTGCCGGAGCTCAAGCAGGGTTTGTTGGTGGCTCTGGTGTAGTGCCGCGAGGGACTGGAGGACCTCCGTCAGCTGGGAGGACTCTACGGGGCGACCCATCTCCATACTTGGATGAACAATTCCCGGGTTTCGGCACCAGTGTAACGCTTCCCACAAGAAGGAGGACAGGGAACAGGTGTTCAGCACCAGGTAAGCTTTTAATTCTCTTTTTACAAATCACAATATTGATCAAGCGCACTGAGTTGGCTTGTCGTCTCCTCCTGACTGGAGGCTCGGTGTCTGCTTTTATGCCGCTCTCCTCGTGCTCACTGGAATTAGAGACAGGTGCAAGCGTCCTTACCGCTTTCCTCTCCCGGACGGGCGCTTGACCACGCCCCCGCTGCCACACGGATCCTCGTCTGTTGGTTTGCATGACTCGAAAAAGAACCGAATATCAATAGAGTAGAATTCAATAAGAATGAAAATATTACTAGTATTGCCACTCTAGGCTTTGAATTCAAATGTACAGATGCCATCAAATCTTCTTCTATCATACATCACCTCGATGACACACATCTAAAGCACCCCCAAGTGGACACATAACTGCGAGATTTGGTGAGAGGTTCAGTGGGAAAACAGTGAAATTCAGCGTTGCTCAAGGCAGGTAAATGTGCTTTGGTTAGCAATTAATTTTTGACTTTTTAATATAATTATGATTTAACATCTCATTAATTTGATTTAACAGCACATAATCTTGACTTTATCTCATCATTTTGACTTTTTACCTCATAATTATGACTTTTAACCTAATAGTTTAGAATTTTATCTCAATTTTTTGACTTTTCTAATCTCATAATTGTGTTTAAAATCTCATCATTTTGATTTCATGTCTCATCATTTTTACTTTAATCTAAAATTTTTGACTTTTTAATCTCATATGGACTTATTTAAAAAATATGACTTTTTCCTCATAATTATGACACCATCTCATAATTGACTTCTAATAATTTGGACTTTTTAACCTCATTATTATGACATAGAACCTCATAATTTTGACTTTTTATTTTTAAATTATGACTTTTTCCTCATAATTATGACACCATCTCATACACCATCTTACATAATTATAACATAGTATCTCACAAATATGACTTATCTCATAATTTTGACTTTTTAATAATATAATTATGACTTAGTATCTCATAAATGGCTAAGCATCTTATAATATTGATTTAAGTTAAGTTTCAAGTTTCAAATCAAATTCAAAACAAATGTTGTAACCAAAGTGCTGAACAATAATAATAATAAAAAAAACATCAATACCAGGAATAAATAGAATTTTCAAAGTGTTAATAGAACAAACAATAAAACATGTAAAACATACATACTGAAACCCCTATAATTCTCCAACTACATCATAGGCTATAGAGAAAAAACTTGTCTTCATGGCCAATGAGGAAGAAGACCTAACAGCAAATGGAAGAGTATTCCACAACCTGGGGGCCGCAACTACAAACACCCAATCACCTTTGGTTTCCAAAGTAAACGAGGAACAGAGAGGAGTAACTGATTTGATGATCGAAGAGACCTAGGTGCGGAATGAGGTTGAAGTAGATCAGCACTATACAGAGGGGCTAGACATGCAAGGCCTTATAAACATACAGCACAACCTTAAATGTAACTCTATAACAAACTGGTAACTAATGTAGAGAAACGAGAACCGGAGTGATATGCTCTCTTTTCTTAGTACCCGTTAGAAGTCTAGCTGCTACATTTTGGACTACTTGCAGACGTGAATAAGATGACTGAGACAAACCCACATATAAGGCGTTGCAGCAATCCAGCCAGGATGTAATACGAGCATGAATCACTATTTCCAGGTCCTTCTGTGAGAGAAACTGTTTTCATTTAACAATGAACCTCATAAAAGTATAATTTTGACTTCTTTTTATAAGGTGCAAATGGGCTTCCATACTAATGCACAAAGGAAAATCAATTTTAGATATTCAAGTAGCATTTTTAATGTTTGATGAGCTGGTGCAGAGCAATTGCTCGATTAGTCGATTACTCTTGCACATCCATAACAGAGGTACAGCTACTGGAGGTACTAAGGTTTAGAAAGGCAGTTAGGAAGATATCAGGGTTTATACCATCTGCTGAGCTGAAGCTGTTGTTTCTCAGGAGTAACGCCAGAGAAAAAGCTGATGTGTGTTTATAAGACCCAGAGCACATTTAACTGAACTCAGATTTACTGTTGACCCAGAGAGACTCGGTTCTACTCTCTTTGCTCACATTTCACACAGATAGCTCGCTTCTATCTCTTCTAAACAAACAAATGCTGCTCAGAGGGAATTACTGCACCATTTCCACAGCATGAGGCTGACACTGGCATTAATTAAACCATCCACAACCTTTAAATACAAACAGCATGCACACACATACACTCAAGCGTGCCAGCGCTGTGTGAGAAATAATAGCTCTGCACTTGTAAAATAGCATAATTGTACGTGTCCAAAATACACTGAACACAAACAGGGAGAAGAGATTACAGATTACAGGAGGCAGAGGAGAAGAGTCTTTTGCTGTCTGAGTCTGATCTCAGTGAGAAATGGGACAAGTAAGACATAGCTTATGCTGTTAAAGGGGTCATATCATAGAAAAGAGTAGTTTCCGTGCTATTTTGAAATTAAACAAATTGTTAATTGACATTATATTCATGCAGGTTTGTCAGAGGGGAACTGGCCCCCACAGTGAGTCTGGTTTCTCTCAAGGTTATTTTTCTCCATTAACCAACATCTTATGGAGTTTTGCGTTCCTTGTCAGAGTCGACTTCAGCTTGCTCACAGGGGTTCAATATACAATTATGATTTCATCATTTAATATCTTTTCACAATTGACAGTCATATTTAATCAAACTACACAATACTTTATAGATATTACAGTTTCATTTTCTGTTAATGCATGCTTTACTGTAAAGCTGCTTTGAAACAATGCGTGATGTGAAAAGCGCAATACGAATAAAAATGACGTGACTTGATAATGATTGTGTAGACATACTGTAACGTTCATGACACATCTTCCCCTCCGAGTCCACCCAGACCACTTACTGAAACTAAGTTGCATAAATGAGGCATTTCAAATTGTCACTGTTATGATGTCACAATTGTGAGCTCATTAACATTTGAACACCAACATTTCCATTAACAGTAATTGAGTATGTATTATCTAAGTGTGGATGTTTTACTCATTTAACATGAGAAAAGATTAGCCAATCATAATAGAGGCCTACAGATAAGGAAGTATTAAAGGTAGAGTAACAAAAGAGCCTTTTGAATTCTGAGGGTCAGTGAGAGGGTGGAAAATGGTCATGAAAAACTAAAATACAGCTCTACTTTGTTGGAATAAATCTTGACTAATATTTTCAGTGGACTTATTGGGGAAAAGAGAATGCTACAAAGAATTGGACTCCTTTTAAATCAACATGACGCAACATTCACAATCATTTTATTTCATAATATGACGTATTTCAGAGTAAAACGGGATATTCAACAAAAAAAAAAAAGTCTGCAAAGTCTGGTTAAAACTCAAATGTCAGCCAAAAAGAAAGTGGTTTTAGAAGTGGAGCAAGCCATTACATTTTAATGAAGATTACTAAAACAAATATTGTTTTCTTTGGTGTACTTTGCACTATAAGTATACAACTAAATATGTAAAGTTTGTTAAGACAAAGTTACAGTAGATGTTGGCTTGACAAAGCCCTGCCTTAAAGTTAAAAAAAGTTAAAAAAAAACTTATGGTTTGAAGGTTAGACCTTACAGTAAGACTAAAAAGCCAGCTAGATGACATGTATTTAAAGCAGATTACATAAAGTACTTAAAGAGACCTTGTGTTTATTTGTTTTATTAGAATTGTTTTTGAAAAGTTGCCCCATTTGAACATTCTGTCAATGTAAGTCTATGGGATATTAAATTGCTCGATTTGGGAAAACCGTAAGTTGAAGTAGTCAGAAAAGATAGAGATTAGTACTTCAGAACAGTCTGAAGGTCTGTACCAAGTGGGGTGGATCTAGCTTTTAAGCTCAAGGAGGAATTACATTTAATACTATTGGTCTTTGTTTAGCGATATTGGTAAAATCCATCTAAGCCAAAAGTGTAAAAGAGTATTTTGGCTTTTTCAAGACCAAGTTTGATAAAGTAAATAGTGCCAAAATATGTTTTTATGTTCACTTTAACATTTACTTTCAGCTTAAAACAGCAATGCATTTGTGTGTGAGAAATGTGTGTTTATTTGTGTTAAACTCTGGATTCTGTTGCTCTGAACAGGAAATGAGGGCAGGTAAAAGTGAAAAGAGGTAGCCTATATGAAGTAAGACTATATGAGGAAAAATGAACAAAACTCCTCACAGCACACCCCAAACTATATGCCTTCTCTCTCTCTCTCTCTCTGCTTAGTGTATAAAACTCTGAAAATGGGCCCTAATGTGTAGACGTCATAAACGGCTGTTATAGCTCTCCACAGGAGCTGAGGCCCATGCTTGGTTTGCAGTAGCTCATGTCCAGAGAATGAGCAGAATTATTTTCACTAGCACTGCCACTGTGTGTGTGTGTGTAGTACTCAGGTATTCCCAGTAGAATGCTAAAAAGCTGACGTTAGATTTGCCGCTGCAGTGTGAGAAACCAGAAATATAATTTGTAAATGTCCAGTTGCGATGATGTCAAACACCTGCCAGCTAAAGGAAAGCATTATGGAAAAAAGGGGTGGGGCAACATTACAAGCAACACAGAATGAATAGGCTCTATAGTCTACTATTCATACGCTCCACCCTCAATCCCTGACTCCTCCCACCTCATTTGAATTCAGCCTGGAAGCTATTATATTCTTTTGAGCTCACTGGAGTTGCTGTATCAATCTTCATTCAGATCTGACATTGTGTGTGTGTGTGTGTGTGTGTGTGTATTTTAGGATAAAGGCCAACTGCGGAGGGTTGTGCGGAGAGAGAGATAGTTGACGGACATGTCACGACCCGGCCCCGCCACACTCCACTTTCACTTTTACATTCTTTCACATCTTGAAAGTGAAAGTGGAGATTTTTGGTAAAATCAATCCTATCATATCTCTTCTGAAGATGTGGATTAAACCATATGGATTACATTTATGCTGCCTTTATGTCATTTTTGGAGCATCTAAGGTCTGGTCACCATTCACTTGTATTGTATAGACCATCAGAGATATTCTTCTAAAAACCTTCATGAATAAATAAATCTCAGAAATCATTTTAGAAAGCAATTTATTATATTTTGATGAAAGATAACAAATTTCTCTAGAATGGCATGCACTGATGAATTATGTGCAACAAGACCAGGAACATTGATTAAGAAAGTAAACTGGGTTGAATTTGATTTCACGTTTAAATAGCTTTTCTTGAACACAGATGTAGTTCATAATGATTGTGTAAATATAGACTCTCGTCATGGGGCTCAGATACTGAACAACAGAAGCCTTGTGTTACACTGTTACATGAGGCCAGTGTCTGATTTCTATCAGCTTCTCAATGTGTTGGCATTGAGTGAAACACTTAATTGAGCTACTGATCTATACATAAATCACCTCATTAATGTTGATGTGGAGACAATTGAACCTTTATGTTACCAAAAGTGTGTGTGTGTGTGTGTGTGCACAAGTCACTCTGGGCTTTAAGAAGAATAAGTGCTGGTGTGTGATCAGAGAGCCAGATCTGACACCCCTGCAACCCCCCCCCAGAAAAAAACAGCCTAAGTTTGCTGTTCTTAGCTTGGTCTCCTGGTCTGGTTTGGTTTTGCTGTTTATCCCTTTACGGCAGTGATGAGAAGAGACAGGATGGTTTTATCTAGTTTGGGAGTAGAGGGTAATGGACTAAACATGTGTCTTAGTTAGAGATCCCAGTAGAGGAGTGTGTGTGTGTGTGGGTGTGTTTGTGTTCAAATCGTACCTGTTAAATGTCACTCAAGGTGCCCTTTAAACACCCCCTTTCATTATACAACACATACAGCAATTCATACAACATATAGACCCCTGAGATCCACTCTGTGCCTGTGAGGATATGATCAGTGAATGATCAATAAGACAGATGTACGTATAGTCTTCATACAGTATAGCATCAAACAGATGCACACATCTAAAACACATTTTAAAAGTCAAAGCAGACAAGATTGTGTGTTTTATGAACATGCTCTGGACTTTCTGAAGAGCATGTAAAGAGATTACAAATCATCTTCAGTTTTGCTGCTGAACGACATACTTTATATTGCTTGGCCAACGAATCAACAGATCATTCTAGATTGCCAAACCTCTACATTTTGTGTAAGGGAATGCAAACAGCATGTGCAAATAAACAACGCTATCAGCGGTAAAAAAACACTCAAAAATAAAAAGTATAGAGAAATAGTTACATTTAAATAAAAAATGCACTTTTATCCAAATTTGTGTGCTATGTATGTTTTATGCTAATTAGATTATTAGTCTAGCATTAGCCTAGCAACATGCTAATGTGCGCATGATTCTAAATAGGTTACTTATGAGGTTGAAGTTGAGTTAGGATGCTGCCTTAGAAGGTGGTTGCCTATGTAGGCAGTGGACAGGTATTGGAACAGAGCTTGTCTAGAGGTTTTCTCACTTGGAGTTGCTGGTGTAGATTAGTGTGAAGGATGTTTCGTGCTTAAAAGGAGGGATTGTAAAAAAGCTTAATTCTGAGGAGACATTCAAAGCTCCCACAGGTCCTGTTACCCTTTACTGTTTTCTACTCTGGAGTCCAGCCTTCACTATGTATCACACACGCGCACGCATGCGCACACACACACACACACACACACACACACACACAAAACCCCTGGTGCTCACCGACACATTTACATTATAACTGAAGCCGCTGCTGCTGACACACACACACACACACACACACACACACACACACACACACACACACACACACACTATGCACAACAGTATGCGCACCCAGCTTTCCAAAGAAGAAAGGAATAGAGAGCGTTGGATTACAGCAGTCAGAAGTGAGAAAGAGGCCAAATTTCCCAAAATTCGCACAAGGAAATTCTTCACCACCGGAAGCCCATCAGGTTAAATTCCTGATCATACGGATTCCCATTAACAAGGATGTTCCGAAACCATTTTTTTTTTCATATCAACAGTTTATTTCAATTTTATCATCAAAATGGTTTAAATAAATTAATTAATAAAAACATATATGAAATGAAAATCTACGGAACCCCTTGGAGGACAGGACGGGAATAATTTTTCTTTAATAATTTTGCATTAACTCACAATAAGTTTTGTGTTCCCTTGCAATAGTTTTGCGATCTCTAAAACAAACAGGGCTAAAACAAAGTGTAAATATAGGTCTGACTATGCAAGGCTGTAGTTTGAAGTAATCACATTGACTGCATTTATACGATAGCCTATGTCGGCGTTAGCTAGCTAGCCAGCTTCATCAATAGCTGTTAGCAAAATTTGGTGGATGATGACGGTCGCTGTTTATAAAAACTGTACATTATAAATATGTTGACATAATTTCATCTCTAAGATAACATTACCTAGTGTTGCAGTCTGTTGTCGCTGTTGAATAGTGGAAGAGAAGAGATTAATGTCTTAGGCAAGGGTCTCGGGAGCGCATAAACGTCACATCCTTTGGATTTTCCTGGCAAAAGCGACCCGCTCCCTTTGCATGAAAATCAGTCTACAGGCTTTAATAGGCAACCTAGGAAGTCCGGTAAAGTGCTCATTTTTAAGTTGCGTTACCAGCCGTTCACACATTGGCAAAAAAAGGCGAATATTACATGAACAATTTTGAAGTAAAAATCTAGCTTTGAGACGCCGTTCTACTCGATAATGTTCAGTCTAGTTGTTTTATAAATGCAAGAATGCATTCTGTGTGAACGGCCACTGCCTTTTTTAGACTGTAGACAGCGAGCCAGTTCACTAGGCTTTAGAGCAGGGTTACTGTGATTATTATACAATGTTCTCTAATCAAGAGAGCTGAGGCTACATGATAGCCCCTCTTTATTGAGTGCAGACTTATGTTTCCACGGACATGATCTTCTCTGATGGACCTCATCAAACCTGAGATAATACTCTCAAAGTCTTTTTCTCCATTGGTGCTCATCATTCTGATGGATGGATAATAAACTGACAGATTGGAGATAATCGCTTGGCTCGAGGACAGAAATTGACTGTCAGATGACTGGGATCACAGTCACAAACAATCCGAACACGTGTGCTGTTTTTTCATTTCATTTCACTTCAACTATGGGCTCTTTGTTTAACAGACTATCTGCCTTTCATTATTTCATCTGCTCAGTGTTGTTCCTTGCTTGCTTGTGACCCGAGGAAAATTTCTTAGCAGCATGACGGTTCTTCATGTTTAACATAACATCTGATTCAGCTGGGCGTTTGTGGATGATAGAAAGCATTTCTCAGGAGGTGAAAATCTCGCTCA
Source organism: Xyrauchen texanus (assembly GCF_025860055.1). NCBI lineage: Eukaryota > Metazoa > Chordata > Actinopteri > Cypriniformes > Catostomidae > Xyrauchen > Xyrauchen texanus. The sequence goes on along the minus strand of NC_068321.1, from coordinate 23,087,675 downwards.
GTAAACTCTATTTAATTCCATTAAAGTTTGCGCCTTGTATTCCTGACCATTCTATAAGACTCTCTGAAGAAATAAAAATATCCTCCACATCTGATTAGTGTTTTATAACTTCACAGACACCAAATGAGAGCTGGGGACGAATGCTGAGAAAGGACAAGGATTCTGTCAGACTGATCGTTGTCTTAATAGTGTTATAAAGAATGGATGTACCATTATTTGAATACGCTTCCACTTTACATGCCTTTAAAAGGCACATACAAAAAGTGTGCACTAAAAATTGTCCGTAATATTAAAGGAAAAAGAATGTAAAAAGGTAAAAAAATACTATATATATATATATATATATATATATATATATATATATATATATACACACTCACCTAAAGGATTATTAGGAACACCTGTTCAATTTCTCATTAATGCAATTATCTAATCAACCAATCACATGGCAGTTGCTTCAATGCATTTAGGGGTGTGGTCCTGGTCAAGACAATCTCCTGAACTCCAAACTGAATGTCAGAATGGGAAAGAAAGGTGATTTAAGCAATTTTGAGCGTGGCATGGTTGTTGGTGCCAGACGGGCCGGTCTGAGTATTTCACAATCTGCTCAGTTACTGGGATTTTCACGCACAACCATTTCTAGGGTTTACAAAGAATGGTGTGAAAAGGGAAAAACATCCAGTATGCGGCAGTCCTGTGGGCTGAAAATGCCTTGTTGATGCTAGAGGTCAGAGGAGAATGGGCCGACTGATTCAAGCTGATAGAAGAGCAACTTTGCCTGAAATAACCACTCGTTACAACCGAGGTATGCAGCAAAGCATTTCTGAAGCCACAACACGCACAACCTTGAGGCGGATGGGCTACAACAGCAGAAGACCCCACCGGGTACCACTCATCTCCACTACAAATAGGAAAAAGAGGCTACAATTTGCAAGAGCTCACCAAAATTGGACAGATGAAGAGTGGAAAAATGTTGCCTGGTCTGATGAGTCTCGATTTCTGTTGAGACATTCAGATGGTAAAGTCAGAATTTGGCGTAAACAGAATGAGAACATGGATCCATCATGCCTTGTTACCACTGTGCAGGCTGGTGGTGGTGGTGTAATGGTGTGGGGGATGTTTTCTTGGCACACTTTAGGCCCCTTAGTGCCAACTGGGCATCGTTTAAATGCCACGGCCTACCTGAGCATTGTTTCTGACCATGTCCATCCCGTTATGGCCACCATGTACCCATCCTCTGATGGCTACTTCCAGCAGGATAATGCACCATGTCACAAAGCTCGAATCATTTCAAATTGATTTCTTGAACATGACAATGAGTTCACTGTACTAAAATGGCCCCCACAGTCACCAGATCTCAACCCAATAGAGCATCTTTGGGATGTGGTGGAACGGGAGCTTCGTGCCCTGGATGTGCATCCCTCAAATCTCCATCAACTGCAAGATGCTATCCTATCAATATGGGCCAACATTTCTAAAGAATGCTTTCAGCACCTTGTTGAATCAATGCCACGTAGAATTAAGGCAGTTCTGAAGGCGAAAGGGGGTCAAACACAGTATTAGTATGGTGTTCCTAATAATCCTTTAGGTGAGTATATATATTAACAAGACAATACATGTAATTGTAGATTTTTCAAGATGTGAAAAGTACGATTTTAGCATAAAATTCAATCTGGTTATTGCTCCTGGATAGGCCAGACTTGATAAACATTAAGTCATCATATGGCCTTTTGCTATTATTATAGGGTTTAACATTACATTTTAAAGTGAAAAGCAGATTTTTTTGGTATATTAAGTTTTTATCATTAACTAATATAAACTGTAATGACTTATAAAATATACAAGCACCAAAATGACAACCGTAATGCCCAAAACATGGTCACTGTATTATTTGTGGTGAAGTTCTGGCAACCACAGCTGTAAATGAAAAATTAACTATATTTTTAACAGTTTAAAATGCTGATAATTGGCCAAAAAAAGCAACAATGTGAGCCAGACTTTATGTGAGAGTAAAAAGTCTGACAATGTGTGACTAGTGCCAACCTAGAAGCAAATGACTCGTGCAAAGGTTGAACCGATGTCTCATGATATTTGGTCTCTTCTGACATTCAAAAATACAACAAATATAACACATAAGAGACACATCAAGAGTGCTGCTTGCCCATGCCACTCACCGCCTCTATGCTAAGGTTGCTAGGGCGTTTTGGCTGGTTGCTAGGTAGCCCAATCTGTAAGACTCTATGATATTTTGGTCCCTATACAGTATATGACTTGGGTCCCTCCTTGAATGAAGGTCAGTGTGGCCTGTTTAATGGTCCGTCAGTCAGTCAGTTTGATCGCTTAGAAAAGTAATAGCACACCTCTCCTCAACAAACCACACGATTTGAGGTATACTTCATGTCCGTAGCACAAACAGTGCTGGACATGTTACAAAGCAAAGTTTAATACTTTGAGTCAAATCCTTTGCCAACTGTATTGTTCATTGATGTGGACCACGCTACATTTTGTGCATAGTTGTGTTCCAACAGCATTTCATACTGGAATTAGCAAATATGCGCTGCATTATTTACGTTGCCACATGGGGCGCTATAGTGCTTCCTCATTGAGTTTTCTCTTTCAGGTCAACTACTGTACAGTTTGAAGAGAATATTACTGAGCAAGTAAGGCAAAGTCAATATATTTACAGCAACTTACATGAAGAATAACACATCCAGTTTAATGGCAACTTTTGAAGGTAAATCTATCGCCCCCTTGAGTAGAGAGGTATGTTACTGCCACAGTAACGCAAGAAAACTTTTATGTACGTACTCACATTGGCCAAGAGCTCACATATGCATACGCTTACTTGTATAAACCACGTTTTCGGCCTTATAAATACACATGCTGTTTTTGCTACTGCTCCTTTAAGACTTATATGTAAATGCACTGTGTTATAATTGGCAAACTTTCACATAACCGCAAAGGACAGGGAAACTAGTTAAATGCTGAATAGGAGGCATTTATTTTAAAGAGAATAAGAGACTGAGGAGTGATGCGAGAAAAATCAAACTAGCACATCTATGTAGGGGAAATGGTTTGCACGGCATATATAATAATATATGACCACAGAATACAGCGATTGACCAATCAGAATCAGACATTCCAGAGACCCTTGTTAAACTGTTGGTAGAGCAGCGCTTTCGTTTAGCTAAAGTCTGTGGCTAGTGATACTGCTGTCACATGTTACAGTCATAAACTGTATCGAGTTCCACTTAGATTGGATTAGACAAAACCTTCCGAAGAGCTGTAACGAATCGCTGCTCGTGTGGGTGCCGTTTCCTGCTGCTATTCCAGAGCCATCAATCATAAGTTAATGACATGGAACACCATCAGTGATGGGAATGTGTGTGTGGGTGTGTATGTGTGTATATGTGACTGCAGGACAAGGGTGTCTAACTCCACTCATCCCTTGAGCTACTGCCAAAACTGCTCTATCAGCCCAGAGAACCCACAAACACAGTACATTACACTCATATGGTGAGAACTCTCCATAGGCTTCTATTGATTTTAAACTGAACAAATTATATTTTCTATCCCATAACCCCTTAAACCTAACTTCACAGACACCATTTTGCATTTTTAAATGTTCATTAAGACATAATTTAATGTTTATTAAGCCGTTTGCCTCTTGGGGAATGTTAGCGAGTCCCCACAATGTAGCAGATATCAGGTTTACTATCCTTTTGGGGACATTTGGTCTCACACACGCGTACACATCTTGCTGTAACTCCTTGTTCTTCACACCAAGCTGCCACTGAACGCCATAAACATCAAGATGCCCTCTAAATGTCAATAACAAGAGCTCTCATTCATGCTGAATGTTGAAAGTGTTTGGGTGTAAAGTGTGTGTGAATATATGAATCTCAGGAGGTTTAAAGAGTTCAAAAGGATAGCTTGTAATCTCACACAAACACACTCTTTCAATAAATCCATTTCCCAGCATCCCTCATGGCAGCTACATCTGTGCTTGTGTGCAGTGTTCAAATTTAACTTAAAATTGGTTTAAATAAATCTAGACCTTCAACGCGACTCATGTTGTTAAATAAGAAAACAGAGTTTCACAATGAATACTGTAGGACACACTGTGGACGCCATACATATGTCACAGCCAATTTGTATTACCAAAGAGTCAATTCACATGATGCAAACACAAACATAACTGTTGGCCTTTTCTATAAGAAAGAAATAAAGAATGACAGACAGAGACAGACAGACAGATCAATATACAAATGTAAGAGAAAAGTGCTACGTATAGCAGATTAAAGGTCTTGTGTGTAGTGTAGACAGCATTGATTATTTTGGGAGTGATTCGCTTTTGTCTCTAAGCCAGAACATTCTGCAAGTCTGTACCAAGTTTGGTGGATGTAGCTCAAAAACAATTAGTTTGTCTGATGAATCTGACAAACTGACACTTGATGCCTATTCATTTGCACTTTTGAGGGATTCACTGGAAATTCTGAAGGCTCTAAGGGGTGGAGCTCTGACTCACACTTTGCTCATAAACGGCAAGGAATACATTCTGATTGGATAAACATGTCTCCACTATTCGTTTGTACACCGCAAATGGACAGAATCAGGATTGGAGCACAATCAAAAATACACAAGTAAATAAAGATAAATGAGAATGAAATGGACAAAAATGCGGTTATCTAAAGCAGTATTACACCAGCAAAGAAGGTTTTGCTGGCCCTGAGTGTTTTCCATTGTGTGCATGTCGATGAATCACACAGCAAGGCCATCACACCTTGTGAATGGTACTCATTTCCTCTGATTAACTCAACTGAGTCATTATGGTTTACCTAGTGGAGAGAGTCATTTAGTGGTAGACGACAAAGCCTGGAAACTTCTCTCTGCAGCCATACAGACACAGAAGGATTGCCTACTCGAAATGGGAGCGCTGCCTTGGCAGTCCTTAAAGTGGTTTTGGGCTCATAAGTGGGAGAGTGGCTTTTTTTTACACTTTATGAGACGCTGGGCGAATCCATCTCCGATGGGAGGGGCTGACGGGAGGAAAGTGGGACGCACGGGGGCTTGGTGGAAAAGGGAAAGTGTGCAAATAAAGTAAATAGTCTCAAAAACATTTTCACATGTCTGCTGTAAGAAAAGGTCTTTGTGCTGAAACCCAGTTTGTGGCTCTGCATCATGGAAAGCCATTGAAAAAAATACAGATATTTGAACAAAATTCCCAAAAAAGGAGACGTGTTTTACAAGCTGAATGAGATGTGTTTGAATAATGGCTTCTTCCAGAGGCTCCAAATGCTCTCAGTGCCAAATGGTTTGGCTGCTGGTTGAGGGCGTTGTCTGTCTTACCTCTCTTTGCCAATGACAACAGCAGAACTCTACAAACCCCTTCAGAACAGGTTTATTTAAAAACAGCTTTCTTTCCTTCTAGACTAACGCATCTGGGTTTTCCTTACCACGTTAATACATTTCATAAATTAAGTTTTGAGAAAAAAGTTACACAAATTTGACTAGCAAAGACCTTGTTAAAACATTACAAAACATATATAAAATATTAGCTCTGACTTGTAAATCTGGTTGGATGAGCAACGTTCGAAGCAGTTGTAAACTCCAACAGTTGCTTATGAACAATAGTGAAAAAAGTTCTCTGATTATTAATGTTAATAAATGTATCTTTTTAATAAATGTTATTGTCTTTTATTATATTGCTGTTGGCGCTGTTTAAACAAATGCAAAAAGAAACTTGATGCAAAGCGTTACAGTGATTATATGAAGATAATGTCACTAGATTTGCATTGTTGCTTTATTAGCTTTGATCTTTGGGTTAAAGACTGACAGATGTTGCACTAACAAACACAATTAAAATATTTTAAAATGACTTCAAAATGTTACAATAAAATGATATACTCTAGATGGATGTTGAGGCAGACTGAGGTTCAAAACAGATGTTTTTATTCATGTTACATCAAAATGTGTTTATCATGAAGTGTTAGGCTGTAAATAAGACATTGTATAAAAAACTAGATTCATAAGCCAGGAAGTTGTGTACGCTTTCTCCAAGCCTGCCACCAAACATGTTTGTGGAAGGCTCTGAGTATTTTTTAAATGTTTCCATATATTTTATAGTCTATAAATGTTCACTGAATAGATGGTAAAATCCAGATAGTATCTGGAATTCCAAGCAGTTTGCTCAGCCACAGATGATTGGAAATGCCTGAAACAGCCTTTCAAACATAGCTCATTTTCAGATCCATGGAACAAAGTAAAGTTCAAATTTATCCTTGACTTTTAACTATTTGATTCAGGATTAAGTGTTCATCCGTCATTTTCAAATGTTCCAGACAGACAGCCAATATTTAGTGCTGTTCGGATATCCCTTTACATTCTTTGTAACACACTAAGTTTGCATTATGACATCACTGGTTCCACCAAGGACATACGGAAAGCTATTTATGATGTGATACACTTTTGTACCAAAGGGTCTTAAAAGCATTCAGTGATACTTTTGAACTATTACTTATCATAAGAATTGTGTATTTCACTTATTAATGTTAATAAATGTAACTATATAGGTAGCCTGGGTAGCTCAGCGAGTAAAGACGCTGAGTCCCACCCCTGGAGTCACGAGTTTGAATCCAGGGTGTGCTGGGTGACTCCAGCCAGGTCTCCTAAGCAACCAAATTGGCACAGTTGCTAGGGAAGGTAGAGTCACGTTGGGTTAACCTCATCGTGGTCGCTATAATGTGGTTCTCGCTCTCGGTGGGGGGGACGTTGTGTGTTGTGCGTGGATGCTGTGGGGAATAGCGTTAAGCCTCCACATGCGCTATGTCTCAGCGGTAATGGGCTCAACAACGCAAGGATTTACGGTGTCAGATGTGGAGGAAACTGAGATTCATCCTCCGCCAACCGGATTGAGGCGAGTCACTACGCCACCACGAGGATTTAGAGCGCATTGGGAATTGGGCCTTCCAAATTGGGGAGAAAAATAAAACAAATAATAAATAAATAAATGCAACAATATATTATGTTGGTTTTACAAAGCCAACCATTTGTTACAGACCAATCCCAATATTTACAAAAATTACAGTGCATACGCAGTAAGGCTACGTCCACATTAATCTGGATATATTTGAAAACTATGTTTTCGTTTTCGAAACGCTCTCCATGCAGACTGCTGTTTTCAAGCGACTTACAGTGCACTTATTACAGGGACAATCCCCCCAGAGCAACCTGGAGTTACGTGCCTTGCTCAAGGACACAATGGTGGTGGCTGTGGGGATCGAACCAGCGGCCTTCCGATTAAAAGTTATGTGCTTTAGCCCACTACGCCACCACCACTCCTATTAAATCCTCTTACTGCACATGCGAAAATTGCTGTTACATGTACAGGCTACAAGAAAGTTGGTGGCAAAAACCAGAGCACATAAGAACATAAGTCAAATTCACACCCTTTCAACATTCCTAACATACCACCATAGGCTAGTTAAGTTCTGGTCATTGGCTTGCATACAGATTGAAAATGTGGAATGATAATTAGATCTTTGCATTGTTTTTGAGGAATGTATTTTGGTGCGTTTTGAAAGAGCTGTTTGGAATTCTCCAGGCAATGTCACAGTTCAATTCCCTGACCTTCCCCAGAACTGGCCAGCCTTGACAAACATTCAGAGTTCCTCTGACTTGATTATGGGAGTTTATCGATTTCAACTCATGGCTGTCTGCTATGCAAACAAAAGCAGCTGTTTGATTCCTTTCAATTGGTCCATCCAGCATCAAGAGACCTTTGACTGGACTATACCGGAGCTAGGTGGATTTTAATTCAGAAAAGGTCAAATATTCACATTAAATACAGCCCTGAGGATCCCATTTAAACAAAGAAGGTTAGACAAAAATTTCCTTTCCAGAATTTTGCAGAAGAAGCTCATTATAATAGATAACATACCCTGTGGGTGATCTTTGAGGTATAAGGGATTCTGCTGCATTTTGCTGTTTATATTGAAAACAGAGGTCAAAATAGTTTTTAATGGTTTGGGTTTAATTTGGCATCTATGGTAATTAAAATGATCCATACACTGTAAAAAATTAAAAAAAAAACTGTATATTTAAGGTATATTTTAATGTGCAGTACCATCGTTTATATTATTAAATTACAATAATAGCTTAATATATTAACCTTCTGAGAATGTAGAAATCTGCTTTTCATTTTATGCATTGTTTAAAAACAAAAAGGATCCTCTTTTGTACCAATGTGGAATGGCCATTCCCACTACTTAATAGATCCTTGTGATGGCGTGGTTGCCTCCGCTTCTGAGACCGTCAATCCCTGCATTTTATGACATGGCTCCACGTGCCCCATTGACCTCAAGGAGGAACCCCATGTGAAGCTACCCTCCCTAGCAACCGTGCTAATTTGGTTGCTTAGGAGACCTGGCTGGAGTCACTCTGCACACCCTGGATTCGAACTCGCGACTCCTTGTTTTTTTTATTGAAATTTTTTATCCCCTTTTCTCCCCAATTATGGAATGCCCAATTTCCACAACTTACTAGGTGCTCGCGGTGGCACGGTTACTCAACTGAATCCCGTGAGGACAATGAGGACAAGTCTCAGTTGCCTCCAGTTCTGAGACAGTCAATCCACGCATTTTATCACATGGCTCACTGTGCATGACACCGCGGAGAAAAACATGTGGAGACTCATGCTACTCTCCGCGATCCACACACAACTTACCACGCTCCCCATTGAGAGAGAGAACCACTTAATCACGACCACGAGGAGGTTACCCCATGTGACTCTAACCTCCCAAGCAACCGGGCCATTTTGGTTGCTTAGGAGACCTGGCTGGAGTTGGCCCATACCCCCACACACACTCCGAACACAATACACACAGTTTACACACACAGATATGCATCAAACACAATGCATACACTCTACACACATTATAGACTGTGTTAAGCTAATCAGTAGTGTTACTGACTGTGTTTTGCTATCGAGTTGTGTTATAGAATGTGTTGCTTTATTGACTGTGTGTTATACTATAGAGTTGTGTTGTAGACTGACTCGCATTGTGTTGTACAATATAGCTCTGTGAAACTAATTTCACCCTCCCTAGCACTTTGCTCTCAAAATACTTTTCCTCCTGCTTATTTTAAGCTCTCAGAATTCTGCGATGACGGAATAAGTGTGTCCCTGTGACTCACAGTAATGGCCTGTTACCCCACCCAGTCTGCTAACAGCAGCCTCTGAGGCAGCACATGGCCCGTCTGAATGTGGGTTATATTTACCCGCTTTGCTGCAGAAAGGCCCATCCCAGAGCTCCACTGTGTCTCCAGAGAGTGCCTTTCTAAAGAGATGTTTGCAAATTAGCCAGAACGCCTCTGGCTGGCTGGAGGTTTAATGCAGGACAGAAGTCAGAGCTGACACGCAAGCATGCTAACGGCTACGTAAAGATCCCAGTGGAAAGTTCTAGCATTGTGTACTGTTCACAGACTCCAGCAAAACCAGAGAGTGTTGAAGCCACAGAAGACTGGAAGACCACTCACAGTTAAAAAGACAGCACACATTAAAGAACAAAAATGTTCTTTAATGGTTCTTTGCAAAACCTTAGCTTTAGCAAGAACTATATTTGTTATATAGGGCTCTTGAGTTTATTGTTCTTTGGAAATAATAAAAAAAATGCTTAAATGTTACATTATACCCTTAAATAAAAAGTACTGTATCATGGTACAGTGACGGTATCATTTGGGAATATCATGGTACTTTGATAAGTATATATAGTAAAGTGATTCACTTACAGTATTAACATTGTACTAAATAGTACTACCACGGTATCATGTTACAAAAACCACAGTATTACCTGTCCAGCTGAAAAAAAAAAACAGACTTAAAACAGACTAAGGTAGTTAGCTGGTCAATCAGCATGGCCAAACTGGTTAGGCTGGACTTGTTTTAGAGGGGTTTTAGCCATTTGTCAGTTTGTCAGGATGGGAGGCTAGCTGGTCAACAAGCTAAACACCAGCTTAGCCATGCTGGGAAACCAGTTAAACCAACTTAACCTATCATTAATTCATTACTTGGTCTCCAAGTCTGGCCAAGCTGTTTAGTCTGGACTGTTTTGATGGATTTAGAGGGGATTTGGCCACTTGTTGTTTGGTCAGTTTTGGAGACCAGCTGGTCAACCAGCTTAACACCAGCTTGGCCACATTGGGAGGCCAGCTAAACCATCTTAAACCAGCCTAAGGTCATTACTTGGCCAAACTGGTAGGTTTGGATTGTTTTAATAGTTTTAGAGGGGTTTTGGCCACTTGTTAGTTGTCAGGGTGAAAGACAAGCTGGTCAACCAGCTAAACACGAGGTTAGCCATGCTAGGAGACCAGCTAAATCATCTTAAACCAGCGTAAGGTAATTACTTCATCTTCTAGTCTTGCCAAACTGGTTAGTCTAGACTGTTTTGATGGTTTTAGAGGGGTTTTGGACACTTAATGGTTGATCATGCTTGGAGACCAGCTGGTCAACCAGATTGACCAATGCTGGGAGGTCATTACTTGGTATTCCATTGGTAGGTCTGGATTATTTGGATGGTTTTAGATGGTTTTTGGGTGATTACCAGTTGGTGAGGCTGGGAGACCAGCTGGCCTACAAGCTTAACACCATATTGGCCATGCTGAGAAACCAGCTAAACCAGCCGAAGGCCATTACTTGGACACCCAGTCTGGCCAAACTGGTTAGTCTGGACTGTTTAGAGGTTGTGGCCACTTGTCGGTTGGTCAGGCTTGGAGACCAGCTGGTCAACCAGCTAAACATTAACCTGGACATGGTAGGATACCAGCTAAACCAGCCTAAGTTCATTACTTGGTCTTCCATCCTGTCCAAACTGTTAGGTCTGGATTGTTATGATGGTTTTAGAAGGGTTGTGGCCACTTGTCAGTTGGTTTAGGCTGGGAGACCAGTTTTTATATATTATAGGTTCTTCAGATCTTCATAGCGTAATAGATCTAAGCATTATCCACCAAAAAATAAATAAATAGTGAAGTTGTCCTGAGTTCTTTGAAGCACATGTAGATGGTTTCCTTAAGTACGTCTCCTATGCTATAATACACTAATTTAAAAAGCTTGATGCTATGGGATCAGGCAGTAAAATCCTTTCAGGAACCTTTATTTTTAGAGCAGTCATTAGATATCTATTTCTAAAATAGAAATAGAGAATCTGTTTTATATCTGTTTAATATACCATACATGCTGTCAGTAACTGCATTATAGATGCATTTTCATTGGTCTGTTTCTGCATGGGCTTTAATCCTAGCAGTTGGCAGTTGTGCCCTCTCAGGTGCAAGTGATTCTGGGCTGTAAATGATCTTGTCAATGCAAAAGGGTGCTGCAAAAGTTTCTTGATCAGCAGACTGGAAAGATTGTGTCTCTGAGGAAGCTGTGTGAGGTTGTGGTGGCCCCTGTGCTGCATCATGAAGATGAGTCATGCAAAACTGCCTCTGAGGGACACCACCTGAACAACTCAATTTAAACAAACTCACAGTATGGGATTTGGATCGGGCTCGTCAGACGGATACACCTACCTAGTTTTAATTAATTAATTTAAACACAATTTTTATGAAACATTTTTAATAAACAGCTGACATTGAGCTGATAAAAAACAGGTATCGGACTCAGTATTGGCAAGTACTAAAAAAAGTAACGGTACTTGAACTCATTCATCACTACTAACTGACTATATGCTCTAATTCATATCAGAGCCAATCATGGATGAAACATCTAGAACCGCAACCAAGTTTTACCAGATTCATGCCCACTTATGGTTGTTGCACACACTCTCTGTGCATGTCTCAATGTAAATGCCACTGCTACAGCAGGGTTGCTAATGGGTTCTGGATGGTTGCAAGGACATTACAACATGGTTTCTAGGTAGTTGTGGGTGATTTCTAGGTAATTGCACACTGGTCCAAGTCTTAAGAGTCTCCTCTCAAGCCTCTATGCCATTCTGGTCTCTAGAAATAGCTTATATTTCTCCTTCAATGCAAGTCTATTGGATGTTTTAGCACGTTTTATTTGTAAAATTGTAAGTGCATTCAATTCGAAAAAAATTTAAATAAGCTTACCTCTCTTAAGCCACACAATTGGTGGTATCATTCACGCTGTAGCACAATGTGGGACAAGATAGGGCCCATTTAGACCAAACATGGTCTTGTGCTAAAATAAGCTAGACACAGCGCATAAAAAGTAAAGCAGAAAGGTGTCTTGAGACACATTTTTTAAAAGTTATTTTCAACTTGACGTGGTGTTCCTTGCTGAGAGGCTGAAAAAAAGAGATGCAGCACAACGCTCTAAGACATCCATACAGCAAGTGGTTACATAGAAAAAACTGTTGAATAGAAAAACAACGCATTCGTATGAGTGGTCAAGTTTTTTACTTAGGGTGTTGTGGAAATCCCAAACTTTTAAGTATCAGCACTAGTTATATTTTTGCCTTAAAATCGATAGAAAATGGCCTGAATGTCTATAGCAATTTTTTTTTAAATCATAGCACTACTAATGGCACTTAAATGGCAAAAGTTTTGTCTGCTGACTTGGCCTCCATTGAAGTTTCGACACAGGAGGCAGGGTTGGAATGACCTTCACATCCCACACTGTTACATCCTTGCAGGCTCGGCCCACTGCGTTTGTGTTTAAATTAGCATGTGGGACAATAGTTGAATGACGATGTTCAAATATGAATTTAACATGATACAATGCGACAGTGAGCTGCCAGGAGCTGCTGTGGGGACAACAACTGACCAGACTGCACCATACAGTATACCCACAAACCCTCTGTCTTTCTGTAGAGCCACATGAGACACTACTGAATGAATATGAGATGACAGGAATATGGAGTCTGTTTTATCTATTCCCAAAAGTCTGGTATTGTAGAGGTTAGAGGATGTGTGTGTTTGTGCGAGAAGTGAAAGACTCAAGCATCAGGGATTCAAACTTTCGGCATCGATTCCTGTGTGGGCGGCAAGTTTCCATGGGGACGACAGATTGTGGGAATGTTACAGACCTGATTCGATTGCATAGGGTAGCGTTAGTCTCGCATAGCCAGACTTTTGACGATGGGCATAAAGTCTGGTCCACAAGTTAGATCATTCTAACCAAAAACCAACCACTTAGACACTTGTTAGGTGAACAATTACAGTTCACTTTATTTACGAGACATTCACAGCCAAGTAAATCTGAAATCAGATTGCTTTGCAGTTTATTCTGGCCAAGAACTGCCCACTTAGAAAGGAAGAGGCTATTTAAAGGGATCATTTACTCACCCTCATGCCATCCCAGAAGTAAATGAATTTCTTTCTTCAGCAGAACACATTTGAAGAAAAATAGAAGAATATCTCAGCTCAGTAGGTCCTTAAAATGAAAGTGGATGGTGATCAGACCTTTTGAAGCTCCAAAAATCACATACAGTCAGCATAAACATCATCCATATAACTCCAGTGGTTAAATTAATATCTTCTAAAGTGAAGCGATCTTTTTGGTGTGAAAAAGATAAATATTTATGTACGTAACTGTAAATCATTACTTTCGGTCAACAGCAGAGGGCGGAGTTCACGCTGTCTTTTGTGTGTAGTATGCATGTTAGCATGTTATAGATGTAATCTCAAGTTTTTCAATCGGTTGAGACATCCAGGATGAGCAAACCAACCAATGAAGCTTCTGTACAGTGTTCCTCCTACTTCTGGGTGTTCGCATGTGCGTCTGTTCTCATGTGAACATGCCAACGTGATTGCGTCACACATGCATACTGCTACTGACCGGAAGCGATGATTTATAGTTAAAAAGTACTAAACTTGATTGATCTTTAAAATGGATATTTTTCGCAGCAAAAGCTATCGTTTTGCTTTAGAAGACATTCATTTAACCAGTGGAGTCGTATGGATGACGTTTATGCTGATTGTCTGTCATTTTGGAGCTTTACAGCTCGGATCACCATCCACTTGCATTTTAAGGACCTACTAAGCAAACATATATTTCAATTTTTCTTCAAATGTGTTCTGCTGAAAGAAGGTCATAAACACCTGGGATGGTGTAAAGGTGAGTATTTTTTGGGTGAACTAAACCTTTTACAGACATGTAAAGCAACCAAGTACATTTAGCTTTTATACATGACAATTAGGGGCAAATAAATCTGAAACCAGATTGCTGCTTATTCTAGCCAAGAATCATCCACCTAAGGCTAGGGTATATGTATATTTTTTTTTTCTTCATGTGCTGTTCTGTCTGCATGGTTGAGTGCTCAGCCTTTCACTTATTGAAACATCTTTCTCTTTTCTCTTTATACTTGTTGGATTGCGAGCGCATATGGACACGTTCAATACGTGCGCAGTGCACCACTACTTTGTGATACTCTTTTGACACAGTCAACTGCATGGACACGCCTTGCCAACTTTGGGAAATCTGGTGACTTCTGATGACTTATAGCAGAAAACTTGACTATGTTTCCCACTAGACCAATAAAAATGTGTGCACCCCGACTCCCAGAAAGTGCATAAAACAAGCTATTTAGACTGGAGCTTGAAGTTTTGAGAAGGTCTTTGCCATTTTTTGTGTGCAATATGCATCAGCTACACATGGGCGGTCCGTGGTCATGCCATCTGATGCTAGGGTAGCATTGAATGGATCGTAAAATACAGCTTCCTTTTGGACATCAATTTGGAGCTTCAAATCCAGCTCCAAACAGAAATCTCAAAACATTCTTCCCATTATCCAGTTGCAAACAGCAGGCGCTGAGAGATCAGCGAAGATAAATGTTTGCCTTCTGTTTCTTAGATGCCCCTTGTCGTGCATGAAGCAGCCGCTCTCTTGGTGAGCCATAAACTAATCTCATCAATTTACAAATACAAATATTATGTTTATTAATCTAATGTGCAGAGCTGTACAAACATTTATTACCCTGCCAACTAGCTAGACCCAAACATATGCACAGCAGCAATCCATAACATGACAAACATTCACACACACACACACACACACACACACACACACACACACACACACACACACACACACACACACACACACACACACACACACTCCTTTTATAGCCTGAAATGTTCACCAGGCCTGTTTGTGTAGCATGTTGCCATGGTGAAAGATAGCAGCGTGGAGATTGTTTCATCGTCCACCAATGCACAATGCTATTCGTACACTGCATTCTAAATATTAGAATAACTGACTGACCATGATTTAGTCCAGCAGTGACATTCAGATTTTTAAATTCTCAATACTATATAATCGTTTAAATTTCTGCAGCACCCCCAGTGGCACCAAACGGAATTGCAAAAATAAATACAGTTTCCAAACGATCACCCCTTCAGCAGGATTTTATGCAAATACTTGATTCTGATTTGTCTTGATGCCTTCCCATCTCCAGATTTCAGATTTCGAACACAGCCAACCTCTCTCCAAACAGCTGCTTATGTCACGCCCCATGCATCTACATTTTAGCTAGACTTGGTGGATGAACATTTTTACTGTTTTTTGACCCTGTTTACACCTGGTATTATGATGCGGCTTGAGTGACCCACTTACATGTGGTCCAGTGAGAACCATCGCTGTTTACACCTGGTTTACAACATGTGTTCGGATTTAGAGGGGAGGGTCTCTTTTTCATGAAAACATACATCAGTCACTATGTCAGTGTGTGTCAGTGCATGATAATAAAGTACAAAAACGTCATAAATGACAAAGCGTGAAAAAAATGGCGCACTGTTTCTCCCAGACATGTTTGAAATTAAATCTAAGCACAAATGCAAAATGTGAAGCAGAATTATGCTTTATTTTAGTGGATTACCCGTATTAAAGGAGCTTCAGGTGTTTGTGCTTTTCATCTGGGTTGATATCAGACCCACTAAAGAAGATACGTGAAGCTCTTGTGATTGTTTATGTATCTGCTTTTTAAAATGTTTTCGATCGGATGGGTATTTCCTTGCAGCTCATAAATGGCAAAGTTTAAACTCTTGTTTTAGCCCAGCGGTTGATCGTCAGGTGAGGGGTGGCGCTTCACTGCTGCCAGGACGCATACAGAAAGGATTAGTGTTTACACCTTAAATGCAATGTGGACCCATATGATCACAAAACATTTAAGACCCTGTTTAGACCTGTATTTATGGCTGACCACATGTGATCGATTCACCTGAAACACATCTTAATACCAGATGGAAACGGGGTCTTAACACATGGTGCTCATGTGGTGTCTAATGATGGAGGAAGTAGCCATAAACAAATGAAGGGATGTGATGTCAATAGTGCATCCTGGTAGTTGATGAACGGATCTCTCACACACACTCTAGATAAGTGGTACTCAACTGGTTGGTCCTGGCCCAAAGATTTATTGCAGGCCTGTTCTGATGAGGTCATGGAAAACTAATGGTGAATGCAAGTGGTTAAATGCATCTAAACATAATTGTGCATAGTTAGGATAGCAAATTAAATAGGCTTTTAAAAAGGACATCAAAAGTCGTGCATCAAATCAAACTCTACTGTATTTCTCCACAAATGTATCTGTCACTTGGGAATATGGCTAATGCCACAACAATATTAAGCCAAGTGTTTAATCAATGTATATCAGGCTTGTAAAAAACATCATTACTTTTCAATGGTCGATTTAACAGACCCGATGAAATCAAACTAAAATGTTGAGGCTTTTAGTCTAAATGTGTTTTGAAAGTCATCTATATACAAGTTAACTTCTCTATATGCATTTTAAATTTATTGTAAAATAAAACAATATTGATTATTCATTCTGCACTACAAAGTTGATGATTTGTTTCCAATAAAATGCTCTTTAGAATAAGAATAAGTGTTGCCAACTGTCCTGTAATTTGACATAACGTCCCATTTTTTAGAAGCGAAATGCTTGAGAGGTACCCCCGCTCAAAATGCACAAGCATCCCATAATCGAATGACGAAAACTCAGCAACCCTCATAAGAATATCCCCCCAAATATTGACTACAACCGACTAGCAAGTAGCAAATTATGAATCATAGATACAATGCCAAATAATGCCTATTGGCTACTTTAAAAAAAAAGTGGACAAGCCCTTCGATATGTCCCACCCCAACTTCCAGTTTGAACTGGATATACGTTAACATGAGAAAGTAAACTGCCTTCCTCAAGCGAATTCATGGGGACATTTTTGTTTACTTTTGTATAATAATCTATATTGTGTCACCACTTGATGTCCAATGTTAAATCTGGGTCTTGAAGCAAAACCACCTTTTGATAAATGTATGGTTAGAGAAACCGGGCTGGTGTTGTTGGTTTCACAGATCTCTAATTGGTTTATGGCAGCTGGTCTTGCAAAAACACTTTGATCTGTATCTCAGAACAACGAACACTTCAGTAACACTTCAACTCTTGTGCCAATAAGACTGCAGGTTTCACAGCCGACACTGAAGATCTCAGAGCAACAGAAAAAAACTGAAAAACACGAACATCTGTGTGAGGGTCAGCTGATCCGCACCTCTGAAAGTGACTCTTTATTATGGGACCTCTGATCAGTGAGAGCACACTTCCAACTGAGCTAGCAGCTGCCAAACACCCCAATGCACGCACAGCCGCCTCAACGGAAACACGGTTAGAGTGAGAGAGAGAGGGAGCGAAGGAGAGGGAGGGGTTGCCAAACTGTGGGTTTATTGTATATACCGGCAGAACAGACTCGAGCCTGTAATGAATGAGTCTTTCTGTGATAGATGCAGGGAACCTTGTCTTAAAAACACACACACACACACACACACACGTACATTTACTAAGCTATCTTAATGAGGACATACCATAGACTTGTTTTAATATAGGGCTAACTATAATGATGATCACAGACTAACTCTAACTCTAACCCTAAACCTATCCTTACCCCTATAAAACCTTTTGCTATTGTTTGAATGAATAAATAAATTAAAACCTTCTTAATTTATGGATTATTTTCCAAATGAGGACGTCCCCAAAAGATTTTGTCTAATTTAGGAAAACTTGTTGGGACTAATTGGCCCCCACAAAAAGTAAATACACATACTCTTACATATATGAAGCTTATCCATAAAACTTGCATATTCATATTCTTTGCATAATTCACATATCAATAAAACTTTATAAACTTTTGCACTAGTTTTAATGCACACACATACACTAAATCATACTGTAGTATTACATTGCATTTCTGGATTATTTAGACATAATACTCAGAAACTAAGCTGTCTTACCTCCATGGGTGGTCTGGAGCAGGTATAGCAGTGCCAGCAGGGGTGGTAGGGCAGACAGGAATGGGCACAGGGCTCTCATCTTGCCACTTTAGTCCGAGTCTCTGAGTTTCTGTAGCCACTTTGGGACTAGCAGTGTGTACAGCGTGTACTCATGGAGGGGGCGGGACGGACATGGATGAAAATTACACCCCCCAAATATAGAGGGAAATCCAGCCACCACACACACACACACACATCCCTGGAAAAATTACTCCTCTTTCTCCACCCTTCTAAACTCTGTGAAATTATTCAGCTTTCAATAGCAGAGATCATTCAGAGAGACCTCAAAGTTTCTTCAAATCGTTCAAGATTTGAATGCTGTAGCAAATAAAAAAAGCTTCTAATTAGAACCAAAAACAGTTTTATAAACTTTATAAAAATATGTGCCATAGTATAACTTTTTTAAATTCTACCTTGCAACTGCATAACAATGCACTACCAAGCAGCCACATAGCAATGCAAAAAAACAACTCTCAGAACACCATAGCAACCATAAAGCAATGCCATGGAAACCACCAAAGCAACCCCTTAGCAATGCAATAAAAAACACTCAGAACACCTTGGTAACCATACAGCAACGCCCTGGAAACCACCCAATCAACCACATAGCAATGCAATAAAAACACTCAGAACTCTTTAGCAACCGCATAACAACACTCTGAAAACCACCCTAGCAATCACACAGCAATGCAATAAAAAACACTCAGAACACCTTGGCAACCATATAGTAACACCCTGGAAATGCTGTAGCAAATAAAAAAAGCTTCTAATTAGAACCAAAAACTGTTTTATAAACTTTTAAAAATATGTGCCATAGTATAACTTTTTTAAATTCTACCTTGCAACCGCATAACAATGCACTAAAACTCACTACAAACACTGTAACAACCATAGAGCAACACTCTGGAAACCACCAAAGCAACCCCTTATTGCAATGCAATAAAAAACACTCACAACACCTTAGAAAAAATATACAGTAGTAACACCCTGGAAACTACCCAAGCAACCGCATAGCAATGCAATAATAAAAAAACAAACACTCCAAACACCTTGGCAACCATATAGTAACACCCTGGAAACCAGCCAAGCAACTGCATAGCAATGCAATAAAAGAACACTTAGACCACCTTAGCAACCATATAGCAACGCCCTGGAAAGCAAGCTAGCAACTCCATAGCAATGCAATAAAAGATTTGTCCCGTATTTAAGCTGGTCAGATGGCTTCACAGTGAAATCATTCCAGATCACTAATTTAACATAGATATAAGTTGGAATATGTGCCTATGTTGGGTAATGGACCATCCGAAAAGTCCACAAATGGTGCTAAAACTGTGGATTATTTTCTATATAAATGTTGAATAAAATCAAACAATGTCAAAAAGTCATAAAGACAAGTACCGGTGGAGGAAGAAAAACCAAAATGTATACATAAATAAGATAAAGGAGACAAATAATTGAAAAGATAAAAATACAAATATTTGTAACATATAAAAGATGTGTGTGTGTGTGTGTGTGTGTGTGTGTGTGTGTGTGTGTTTTTTTTATTTTATAAATCAGGGGTAAAGAAAGTTCTAATTTCAGCATCTAAGAAAGGGTATACGATTTTTATTAATAAAGCATATGAACTCAACGCATTTACTGCTAAATCTGTGGAAGATGTTGTTATCCTCCCGTGATCACCATTTGATTCATATATTTGTGTATATATTCTTATTGTAATGTACATGAACTTCTGATCTGTTGTATAGATTATAATAAATATTATATTGGGCTTGTTGATCAATAATGAAAGATCTGTCCAGTCAAAGTAGTCATTGTGTTTTGCAGGTCGTAGTATCTTTACTTTTTTCCATGAGCTAAAAATGGTCTCACACACACACACACACACACACACACACTCACACTCACACTCACACACACACACACACACACACACACACACACACACACACACACACACACACACTCACACACTCACACACACACACACACACACACACACACACATGTTGTGTTTCCATGTTTTATGGGGACTTTCCATAGACATAATGGTTTTTATACTGTACAAACTTTATATTCTATCCCCTAAACCTAACCCTACCCCTAAACCTAACCCTCACAGAAAACATTCTGCATTATTACATTTTCAAAAAACATCATTTAGTATGATTTATAAGCTGTTTTCCTCATGGGGACCGACAAAATGTCCCCACAAGGTCAAAAATTTCGGGTTTTACTATCCTTATGGGGACATTTGGTCCCCACAAAGTGATAAATACACGCTCACACACACACACACACACACACACTCACACTCACACTCACACACACACACACACACACACACACACATACACACACACCACTAACTAAGACAAACCAAAAGTCCAGACAAGACCCTCTCCTCACCTCCCCTTCACGTCTGCTGCTGTAGGTCTCTGATTACACACAAACTTTGTGTGAAAGTATGCATAACTCTTCCCCTTCAACAGCACCCTGAAAAAAAAAACCCACTCGTAACAGTTTCCAGATCCTCACAAAGACTCTTTTTCAGCATGTCATTAAATTGTTAATAATAAATCATTGTTGCTCTGAGTGAGTGTGTGTGTGTGTGTGTGTGTAGTCATTCATGAGCAATTTTTACGGTTGGATTGTTTAATCATGACATCATGTGGGATTCCACACACTCATGTTTAGATTAGTCAGCGCAGGGTTGCTGTATCGCTGCTTACTGCCACGTATGGTTATTTGTTGT
Source organism: Xyrauchen texanus (assembly GCF_025860055.1). Taxonomy (NCBI): domain Eukaryota; kingdom Metazoa; phylum Chordata; class Actinopteri; order Cypriniformes; family Catostomidae; genus Xyrauchen; species Xyrauchen texanus. The sequence goes on along the minus strand of NC_068321.1, from coordinate 23,066,640 downwards.
ACTTCTGTGAAAGTTGCTGGTATCAAATCATTAGAGAGCTTAAAGGAACAATTCACCCAAAAATGAAAATTCTGTCATTATATCATCACCCTCATGATGTTCCAAATCAGTATGCTTTATTTTTTTAATTGGCACACAAGACTTTTTGAAGAATCTTCATGTGGCTCTTTCATACGACAGTTCATTGTGACCAAAAAAACTATACAAGAAGTCCATATGACTTGTATGCAATATTCCAAGTCTTCTGAAGTCATATGATAGCTTCAAGTAAGGAACAGACTAAAATATATATTGCTATTTGGGGAAAGACATATAGTTTTTGGTTTCAGATACCATTGTCGAAATTTAGTATTCACAGTCAGTCATGATTACTTTAATCAATTAGTGAAAGTGTCAAATAACAGGACGGTTACTGAGATTAAGAAAGTAGTATTACAGGTAAGCAGCTGGTCATGTTATTCTTACATGGCTGCCCCCATGTGTGGACCCTCTCCATGTAGAATAAAACAGCTTTTATAAAGGTACTGATATAAAAAGAGTCTTCATTTTAATGAGAGTGCTACATATATTGCAAAATGACAATTCATGTCTTTAGGAGTTAAACTTTTTACAGTTTTTTCGATTGCTAAACGACAGTGAGCACAACTGGAGCTACATGTGCAAAACTCTAACTACAGTCTGCACAGCAGCAGTTCATGTGGACCAAACTCTAGTTCGTTTTTCATTGCTTGAACACAGTTTTCAAAACTCTACACACTTATCCCATGACTTTAACCACAACCTGCACAACACTGTGGATTTACAGCACTTTGTTCAAATGCTAACACACTGCTGTCAAAACTGTGAACCACACATTCAAAACAGAATAGATTTCAGCCTTGTGCCTTTCAAACACTGCTGATTGCAATTTCAGCTGAAAGGCTAAGCAGGTGTCTTGTTTTAGACTTGTTAGTGAACACACACATATATACTGTATATATCTATAGGTAGAGCTCAGAAAGACTAATTTTGGAAATGGAACAAGGAAGACGGTTCGTGGAGGGAGAAGGGTGGCAGGGAGAGGGCGGATGCGTGGAGGAAGACAAAGAAGACAAAGATCTGTTATTTCAGATGAAATAAGGGCTACACTTACAGACCATGTCGTGAACAATGGTCTCTCATTGTGAGAGGTAGGGTTGAGGCTGCCACCCAATCTGCAAAGATCCACAGTGGCATCTGTAATGCAAATTTTCCATCATACAAACAGGTGAGAGTTACATCCTTACAGTGAATGAAAACATTACAGGAATTTATTTTGTATTGCAATTATAGAATATTTACACAGATATATATTACAGTAAGTTTGACTGTAAAATATATTTTTACAACAGGACCCAAAGTCTGCCCCCAACAGGAGGAAGAGCAAAGATATTTTCAGATGCGCAGGAAAATGCTTCAAGATTCAAGATAGTGTGCTGGCTGATAATGATATATTTGAAATTGTTACTGTAATTCTGTCAGCACAACAACTATTGCTCGAGTCCTACAGAAACACCAAGTTACAATGAAACAGTTATACTCTGTATCGTTCCAAAGAAACAGTGAACGGGTAAAAGAGCAAAGATACCAATATGTCCAGGTAAGACGTCTGAGGTTACATACACCACTATAAAAATATTTACAGTAAAAAAACCACTAGCATTACTACAGTAAAACTGTGCACTTACTGTTTTTCAGAGAGTAATGGAGGTGGAAGCACTGGAAACACCACATTCATTTGTATTTATCGATGAAGCTGGATTTAACCTTGCCAAAACACGGCGCAGAGGAAGGAATGTTATAGGTCAAAGGTCCTCTGTGGAGGTTCCAGGCCAAAGGGGGGGAAATATCATCATGTGTGCTGCAATGGCCAATGATGGTTTGCTTCTCAACACACCACTCATTGGCTCATACAACACAGAAAGGCTTATAGCTTTCCTAGAACAGCTCTATGCTCAGCTAGTGCCAGCAGAACAGGGGGAGCCAGTAAGAAACCCCCAAGTTTTTGTCATAGTTTGCGATAACGTTGCTTTTCACCACTCTGCAGCTGTCACAGATTGGTTTGCAGCACATCAGATTTATGGTTTTGTACCTGCCTGCATATTCACCCTTCCTCAACCCAATAGAGGAGTTTTTCTCTGCCTGGAGGTGGAAAGTGTTTGATCACCACCCACATGACCAAACGTCTCTTTTGGAAGCCATGCGTGCCGGATGTGAGGACACGAGTCCAGAGGACTGCCAGGGATGGATAAGGCACTCCAGAAGGTTCTTCCCCAGGTGCATGGCAAGAGAGAACATTAGATGTGTGGCCTGATACTAGACAGAGGCAGGATTAGCCCCTCAATTATTTGTTCGAATTACAGTATGCACTTTTAGTTTCTACCTTTTTTTTCTCATTACTGTAATTCCATAAATTACTACAGACTATTGAAGCAAACTGCTAATTTTCATTTACCTGAAAGAATTGTTATGTTCTAAAAATGTAAATAAATCATGTGAAAGAATGTCACTCTTTTCTTTGAAGAAAATATGACTTTGTATGAAGTCACTGAAATTGTTCAAACGTTTGTATTTTCTGTATTGGTGTTTGATGCTAGTGTTTTTACTCTCAGTGTGTTCTGAGTGACAGTGTGTGTTATCTCAGTGAGGGTTGTGCATAGTGTTTGGCTGCACTGAGCCTGTTTTGAGCATGTGTTAAGAGTTGTGTTGCTTGGAATGAGTTTTGCAGGTGATGTGAACTGTTTAGCTCAGGTGACTGTTGGTAGTGCAGACTGTAGTTAGAGTTTTGCACATGTAGCTCCAGTTGTGCTCACTGTCGTTTAGCAATTGAAAAAAACTGTAAATGAGGACAAATTACTGAGTGCACCTTTAAGAAAAATGTTTGAGTGAGGGTTAGGTTCAGGATTGGGTTAGGGGATTGAAAATATAATTAGCTTAGTATAAAAACAAAAGAAGTCAATGGAATGTTACCACCATGTTAGAAAAACAATTGTGTGTGTGTGTGTGGGTGTGTGTCTTCCATCACATTTCAATGACAATTGCCAGTTCACACCACTGCCAGAATTTACATGGAGGGGATTAATGCTTTGCATAATGACACATAAACACCTGTTACATCTCTCATCTACATCTCTAGTTCCATCCAGGGTCGGAAATTAATGGAGGATCTGGGCAAAAACAATTCCCTGCAATCTGATATAATTCCAATTCAATATATCCATTGAGTTCTTCATTTTGAATTTTAACAGAACATTGTTTGTTTTGTGATCTTCATTGTGCAGATGTTGCCTTGTCAGTGGTGGATGCCTGTTCTGTAGGCTGTTAAATTAATAGCCAAAATATTTGGAAATATGTGAATGAGAAATAAAAAATGGTTTCAGTAACAATGCTCATTATGTAATGTAGAGATCATGCAATTTTGTAGATAATGAAACATGCCATTTTAAAATTGAATTCATTGTTTAAATTAAAGTATTTAACAAAAGGATGACATGACTCTATAAAGGTTCAAAAATGCCCCCCATATGAGTCGTGGAAGGGGGGAATCCTGAGCCCTGAGTTTGTTGTAATGCAATTTTCTCTTTTGGCCCACTGCCCTCAATCAAGTATGACTTTTGGGCCTTCATAGGAAAAGGTTTGGGCATTTTATTTCCCCCTGAAGTTCAGTTATAATGTTAATTAAGGTTTGTTGCACCAAAAAGAGTCATAATGTAGATTTTCGTAACCATTTTAAACCCTCCCAAACATCTTATCCCATTTCCTAATCAGGCACAACGCAACAAAGCGCAACAGTGCCCACCCACTTTTTCAACCGTCTTGGTTTCGGAAGTGTTTTTCCCATTAATGTTTTCCATAGGAATTCTTTAGTCTTCATATAAACCATTCTAAGCCATGAACCAAACAACAAGCTCCGATGTGAATCACAACATCATAAACTTTGATTTGAAGCAACAACAAAAAATACACGGAGGCCCCTTTAAAACAGATCTAATTCACTGCTAGCACATGTGTACACTTAAACACAGCTCCTGTTGTGTGATTTCAGGCATTTTAACTTGAGTAAAAAGTCACTGGGGACCAAATGACAGAACTGCACTCCTTCTCGCAAAGAGGATGAAAAAGTGCGAGACAAAGGAAAAGTCAATAATTACAGCGTGGTGCCCCTCCAGACACAAACAACAATAGCAGACCATTAAAATCTCTCTCTCTGTATTTGTATTCATGATGATTTCTCTTTCCCTAGTGCCAAGCTCCTCCTGGGTTTGAGTGAACACTCCTGTTCCCTCATGCTGAGAGCGGCAAGGAAGAGACAGAGAGACAGATAGACAGAGAGAAAAAAGTTTTAGGGATGTTTTCCAAAAAGAACTCATCAAAAATCTCCAGGAGTAAAAGGAGCCACAGCAGGAAGGAGAACAGGAAACCTTACAAACACCGACCTCTCTTGCTTTCTCTTTAAAAGCTCTAATAAGATACTGTGGAGTGTTTCAGTTTTTAAGGGACAGTCCTAGGCTGTAAATCAATATTCTGCTGACACACATGTGAACTACAGGAGTCAAAGAAAAGAGAGAAGAAAGAGAGATGAAGGAAGGACAGCAGACAATGAAGACAAGCATATCTTTAATCTTGGTGGCCGTTCACACCAAACATGTTGTAAAGCAGTTCAATGGAAAGGAGGATGCAAGAACCGGCTTGTCAATATAAATAATATTTTAATGATCAACAAAAGACAAACACACACACACAACGGACATGTCCGTAAATTATCTCTCTCCCCCGCACAATCCTCCGCAGTCTGCCTTTATCCCTCTCGGAGGCTTGATTAGCCTGATAAGGGACCGGGTGTGTAGAATCACAACCCAGCCCCGCCCTCCGCCCTGTCACATTCCTCCCTCGTTCTCTCAGGCAGGGGAGCCCCCGGCATGGCGTACACCCCCCTTTTCCCTGGGGAGGGGCGTGCCTTTTGCCAAATAGAGGTGTCTCAAGAGATGTTTTTAAAAGCTGAAGTTCTCTTTAACTGGACACAGTGTCTAAGGCCACATCCACACTAATATGTTTGACAACGTACAAATGTTACTACTTTTATGCCTTCATCCACAAATACAGTGTTTTCTCCACCGAAAACCGAGACTTTCGAAAACGCTGTCCATTACCTCATACTTTGGAAATCATGAAAAAACTGAAAGTGGAGTTTTCAAAATTAAACGTATTAAGGTGCACGCAGCCTACAAAATGCAAAACTCACAAAATGCGGTGCGACGTCCTTTTAGCGCATGTTTACATAGCCAAAGAAGAAAGGAGGTGGATGGAAAAGCACGTTTGGTGGGAACGCTATTTTTATATTATATTATTCACCCTCATACATTTCTGATATGCAGATCCAGACAAATGCTTTACACAAGTACGAGTACGCAGATGCCAGTGCACAGTGGCTGTGGCTCAGGTGGTAGAGCGGGTCGGCCAATAATCGCAGGGTTGGCGGTTCGATTCCCGGCCTAAATGACTCCACATGCCGAAGTGTCCTTGAGCAAGACACTGAACCCCAAGTTGCTCCCAATGGCAGGCTAGCGCATTGCATGGCAGCTCTGCCATCACTGGTGTGAAAAAGGTGCTATATAAGTGCAGACCATTTACCATATGGCCAATGCAATGCAGGACGAGGAGCCTGACCGCCTGGAAGCAGAGGAACGGCCACTGACCGTGAGAGGAGAAGGGGCTACTAAGGGGTCCCCTACCAGCTGCTGAAATGTGGCGGGTCTGAGACCGCCGACCGTGAGCAGGGAGGGGCTCGTTGCTGACCGCCTGTAGCGGGAGAACCGCTGCCAGGGGTGGGGGAGAGACCCCCTCTGTTCCCCGAGAAACTAGATGTGTTATTCAGGTAAGTTGCTATATATATTGACTTTAAGTCACTGCTCAACAATATTCTCGTCACAATGTTGCTCCACCATGTTAATAGTTGACTTGAAAGAGAAAACTCACCATAGAGAGACAGTTCACACTATTGTCTTCTAAAGTGTCCTGTTGAGACTGCAACACGTACTTGCGTCTGACACATTTTGGAACGCAACAACGCAAAAAAAAACAAGGATGCATAGCAAGAAGCATCTTTTTTAACGTACTTGCATAGAGTATGTTTCAGACATAACACAAAAGGTACATTTTCAAGATCTTCAATAATACTTTGGATAAGTATTATTGAATACGGTACTTAGCCGTATTAAACTGCAAAGTGGACCTGAATTTATGCTGAAAATAAAAAGTCTGGCTTTACACAACTGAACACAAATATATCCACTGAATAGCAGCTATTTTGTTTTCCTATTTCTGGATTTCAAGCATTCAATGTACTGTAGGTGGTTATTGAATCAGCAGGTTAGACAGATCACCTCTCTCTATGATTAAAGACAAAACAGTGGAATATTGCTCACGACTGATCTGAATACCAAACACCCTCTGATTACTGAATGTCAGACAGACACAGACACCAGACCAACACTGGCGTCTTTTATCTTCGTGATGTACATAATGTGCTGAAAAACCTCACTAAGAGTTACAGAGCAATTTTTTGTTATTCAGTTGAATACTGATCGCTCACTTTTCCAGTGGCCTGGGTTCTGAAGTATTCTCCCATTCATTTACTTAATAGCCATTTCAGTCAATAAAGAGTTCTAAGCTTAAACCAAAGCAACCAGCACTGAGATGAATCACAACACTCCATAATTTGATTCATTTGCAGTATATGAGGGAATTAATGGAATATTCATATCATAATGCACTGCTAAGGTAATCAATTCACTTGGGATTATATGTCATTTAAATGTATTTTGCAATCAGAAAACACTAGTTGGTTTATTATCTTTATGCGGTAGTAACTTCTGAACTTCATGCACTTAAACTGTATTAATTCTAACTTGAATATTTACACAATAGAATTCAAAATAAAATCCATTGCTAATACTCAGCTGTTTATGCTGGTGTTGTCCCTCCAAAGGTGTCACTAAGGGACTGGGTTTTCTTAAAGGATATTACCAAAGACCATATCGCGGCGCCGTTTTGTGGTCCATTCTGCAAAACGTGGTGGCTCATTTTAGCTTATCACGGCCCATTCGGCCTATTTCGCGGCCAACCCACCGGGCACACTCGGTTCTTCCGATGGTCAGTCCGCCCCTGATTGGCTCCAAAGTGCGTCGGCCGCACTTTGGAGCCAAAGTACTGAAATTGATATCAGTGATATTAAGGAATGTTTTGTTTGATACATTTTTATTAGAGAAAGTAAAACATGGAAGAAGCATTTGGAATATTTTTTTTTAATAAATTACCAGTTTTTCCTTTTAGAACTTGGGGACGTGGCAAAAAAATGGCCAAGGAAATGGAAATGATTTACAAATCACCCTTATATTTGCTTCCTTTTGAAATTGTAATAAAACAAATCAACCTAATATGATCTTTAAAAGCTGAGATTGATATTTTATCCAATATATTAAGGCATAAAATTGGGGCACGTAAATGCTCAACATAATCGAAATGACCATGTACTGTCTTTTATACTGTAATAGTTCATAATGTTAGAGGTAGCTAACTAGCTACCTAGCTAGCCTTTGCTAGTCAGCAAAAGCTCACCAAAACCTATAATTATGTGTTCCAATGGCAACTTTTCTGATTGCTGAATCTCACTTGAGAACTGTGTGTAATTTACTTCACCTGAAATTCTGCATTTTTGTCCAAATTATTTATAGAACGAAGTTGAAATTATATCGACTTGTGGCTAGTGTTGCCATTAGCCGGGATGCCCCATATTTATGTGGAGAACAATTGGGAATCCTACATGTGAATTTGACTTTGGTTCATGCTAGGTCTGTTTTGCAAGTTTTATACGTTATCATTAAAAATATGTTTCTCAATGGATATTTTGAATGGGATCACACACATTTGTTTATATCATAATGGAGATCCATTGAATTCTTACTAAGCTAATGATATTTTCTATCCAGTAACCCAACTCCTAAACCTAATTCTTTCAGTATGTTTATCAAGCAGTTTTCCGTTTGGTTGGCAACTCCCCACAATGTAGACAAAACCTGATATCCACACATAGAAGAGGACGGCTTCAGTCCACAAAGTGGATGCAGCTTGTTGTCTTCATTGCTGTGTGTATCAGACCAGAACACTATCAGTGACGGGCATCAATCCAACGACCCTGCGGCGACATGCTGGAGTCTAACACACAGTTCTGGGTCAATAAATGTCTCACTGTCAGAAAAGACTCATCCAAAGATCATAAACAGACAGAAAAACGAAAATGCAAATAATGGTGTTTGTTGAAACGGAATTCACTTACAATGGTCTTGATTAGCATCACCTGCTGAGTTTCTGCAGGGAATCTGGAAGAGCAAAACCGCAACAACAAATGTAGAAAAAACAGCCAACTGCAGTACGAGGGACCATAAACAAAGATTTTCTGGAATCACCCATATGGCAATATATATATATATAAAAATACAAATATAAATATAAAACTAAATAAAATTAAATGTACTTAAAATTTTAATGAAATTAAAAGCATATAAAATATAAAATAAAAATACAATATATAATAAAAATATATATTTTTTAAATGCTTTAATTTTAAAGGGATAGTCCACCCCAAAACACAACAATTTTAAGTCCTTTTTACTATAAATCTCAACTTTCACTTTTAAGTGAAAGTTGAGATTTATAGTAAAAAAGGACTGAAATATTGATTTGTTTCTTACCCAAAGTGATTGCATTGCTTCAGAAGACATATTGATCAATATACAAATTTTAGTTCCGGCCCTCGAATGTAATTGGATAAGAGATGTTCTAAGAGCATTAATGGTCTGACACCATCAGCACTCGGACGCTTCACTGTGTGTATCACTCCGCTTGTGTTCGTCATCCTAAACTAAAGTGTAAGAGCAGTGCAGATGTGTTAAGAGCTTCTGTTTGGCTTTTTTTTTTTTACATTACATATGTTAGCCAGCAGGTGGTTGCAAAAGATAATTTTTGTGTGTAATATGAGCCAGTAAAGTGACGTGAAGTGAATCCATGTCAGCTAGTGTTTACATAAAACAGCTCTTCGTGATCGCTTGTATTACTACTGCACTACTAAAGCTAGGAAATAGCTTTAAATGAACAACTTAAGCATTATGGCTCATCACAGCTGATAGACACAACAGGCTGATTAATTACACAATGGGTGCAGTTTAAAATGGCAGAGGACATTGCGGTTTCTATAGTGATCGACTCTTGCACACCCGCTACCCCGAAATAGGGAGAAATACCCTTGCTTGGACGCTATGTTTCCACTGAGAAAGCTGACCTTCAGAAAGCTGACAGCATCTCTGCTTGGGTGTGGCAAAAGGTGATTGCACACGCTCCGCTTTCTCTCTCTCTCTCTCTCTCTCTCTCTCTCTCTCACACACACACACACACTCTTGTTGTGTTTCCATGTTTTATAGGGACTTTCCATAGACATAATGGTTTTTATACTGTACAAACTTTATATTCTATCCCCTAAACCTAACCCTCACAGAAAACATTCTGCATTTTTACATTTTCAAAAAACATAATTTAGTATGATTTATAAGCTGTTTTCCTCATGGGGACCGACAAAATGTCCCCACAAGGTCAAAAATTTCGGGTTTTACTATCCTTATGGGGACATTTGGTACCCACAAAGTGCATACACATACACGCACACACACACACACACACACACACACACACACACACACACACACACACACACACACACACACACACACACACACACACACACACACATTCATCCTTGATTATCCAATGACTTGTTATAAACAGCACAAGCCATGATACTATTCCTGATGTGACATTTTTGAATTACTAAAGGAGGCTTGGATGCATCATTTGTTTTGAATCACATTCTGATCCATCGTGTAAGAAAGTAGTTCCATGCACAAATGCGATTTTATGACCGTCCTCAGTTTTTCCTATTTTTTTTTTTATTTACTTGTTCATTGAACTGTTGTATATAAGCAATATCACACTCGCAATCATGTTATATGGACCTACATCAGCACTGCTGTGATTACCTACGGTCGAATCACAGCAGTGCTGATGTAGGGCCATATCGCACTCTTGCTTGTGTGATATTGCTTAAATATATAAAAAATTATGAAAAATATAAAATAATTATTAGAGAGAAAATACACAAACACCCATATATACAGTATAGGGGTTGCAGCATGTAGCATTTACATGTTTCCATTGATCATGTCACATGTTTCTGATTATTAGGGGGTTACCATTCCTTATACGCCCTGTATGTATATCTATATATATATATATATAGATATATATATATATATATATATATACACTCACCTAAAGGATTATTAGGAACACCATACTAATACTGTGTTTGACCCCCTTTTGCCTTCAGAACTGCCTTAATTCTACGTGGCATTGATTCAACAAGGTGCTGAAAGCATTCTTTAGAAATGTTGGCCCATATTGATAGGATAGCATCTTGCAGTTGATGGAGATTTGTGGGATGCACATCCAGGGCACGAAGCTCCCGTTCCAGCACATCCCAAAGATGCTCTATTGGGTTTAGATCTGGTGACTGTGGGGGCCATTTTAGTACAGTGAACTCATTGTCATGTTCAAGAAATCAATTTGAAAATATAGCTGCAAGCAGCGATGGCGGGCCCAAGCCGGTGGCACCGCCACCCCCGTGCCTTTAGTGTTGCTGTGCACGATGGGCAATAACGTAACCTCGCTTTGACTGTCGAGAAGATGTGTGCTGTAGACCTTGCATCAGTGTGGGCTCTGCAAAAGTGCGCATCGAGGGCACATATCAACCACAAAGTATGCGTGAGCACACTTCTGATACCTAAAATGAAAAATGAGACACCCTACAGTCTCATGGAGTTAATGGACACATGAAATAAGTACACAAGACTGAAAATTCATATGAAGTGTGCCATTTGGGACAGGGCCTATGACCGTGAACCACAATAGTCACATCTATGAGGTAATTCAAATGTAGAATAATTTTAATGTCATAGGATGTCATAGGCCAATATCTTTTGCAGCACTTAAATGTGTTAATCCAGAAGGCCAGTATTTATCTGGAGGTCTTTGTACAGGTTTATTAATGTAATTATAATTTACGCTTATGTGTTCCTATGATATGCAATGGAAGTACATTTTTATGTTTAACATGGGTGTATTCACAATACATAGCATACTGATATCATATTTTACGATTATTTATCATTATGTTAAGTAGATCATTAAAGTTAAGATAGTAAATGTATTTATATATTTTGTAGTAGCTAATATAACAAGCAAGTACACTGTGGGAATTATGAATTATACCAATGGAGTCGTATGGATTGCTTTTATGCTCCCATTATTATGCTGTCCTTTTTATTCATAAATTAATTTCTCGCCACGACCAAAACGTTGGAGATATCAAAAATCCATCCGCAATGTAGCATCCTCAATGTCTTGACTTCATGCTGACCGAAGTTTGGTGGCGTATTGGATTAATTCTCTAGGAGGAATATATATAATTCCAGAGCATGTGTTTCCAAACAACCTATAATAGCCGACTTCCTGTTGGGCTGGCGTAAAACTTAGAGCACGTAAAGTTGTTCGGCCCGATGAGATCTAGAAGTGTTCCAAGTTTCATATTATTACATGCAAGCATGTTTGATATATGGACCAAGTTTTCAGACCCCGCTCAAGGGGCGCTGTCGAGCCCCCTGCCACGCTCGGGTACCAGCTTCAGCCCGGCCCCGATGGCCGCGGGTTCTGACCCGTGTGCAAAGTTTCAAGAGTTTTTGAGCACGTTAAGGGCCCCAAAAGTCCCGGAAACCTTGAAAAACAATATCTTAATGCAAATCTCACCCAACAGAAAACCCCTCTCCTCCCTCCCTCCCTCCCTCCCTCCCCACACACACACACACACACACACACAGAATCGCAGGTCTGTCTGTCAGAGAGAGAAAAATTCAGAGAAATCCACATTCAAACCACAATATCTGACTTTCTGTTGGTCGGAGCTAATGACTGTAAATTAGAAAGTTGTTCAGCTCGACGAGAACAATATACACGCCGAGTTTTGTAACTGTAGATAGAACTAACTAAGTTATAACACACTTCATGTGTCCTTTTTAGTCCTAAATCAATTTCCTCGCCACGGCCAAACCGTTCGAGATATCAAAAATCCGTCCGGAATGTAGCATCCTCAATGTCTTGACTTCATGCCGACCGAGTTTGGTGGCGATTGGATTCATTCTCTAGGAGAAATATATATAATTCCAGAGCATGTGTTTCCAAACAACCCATAATAGCCGACTTCCTGTTGGGCTGGCGTAAAACTTAGAGCACGAAAGTTGTTTGGCCCGATGTGATCTACAAGTGTACCGAGTTTCATATTATTACATGCAAGCATGTTTGATATACGGACAAGTGTTTGAATCCCATTCCAGGGGGCGCTGTCGGGCCCCCCTGCCACGCCCGGGTACCATCTTCGGCCCGGCCCTGTTGGCCGCGGGTTCCAACACGTGTGCAAAGTTTCAAGAGTTTTTGAGCACGTTAAGGGCCCCAAAACCTTGAAAAACAAAAATAAAAGCATTTCACTCATCAGCAAAATCAGCCCCCTCCCCCCAGACACAGAGAGACGTAGGGTCAGTGGGAGAGGCAGAGAAAATTCTCCAAAAAATCCACATTCAAACCAAAATATCTGACTTTCTGTTGGTCTGAGCTAATGACTGTAAATTAGAAAGTTGTCCGGCTCGATGAGAACAATATAATTACTGAGTATTGTGACTGTGGGTTAAAGTATAAAACCAACCCCCTCACTTTTGTCAAAAGGTGGCGCTACTGAGCCCCTGCACCACGCCCGTTTCTGAAACTTTGCACATGTCTACTGGCTAATAAATGTGATGTGTCTGTCGAGTTTCATGCAATTTCAAGTATGCTAAGAGTCTAAAAGCATCAAAAAGAATATTCGAGTTTGAAGCATTGCCGCTGCAACAGTATCCAAGATATCAATAATCCTTTCACATGTCTACATCTGCCGTGTGTTTACATTACACACCAAAAGTTTTAAGTAAATCGGGTAAAAATAAGAGGGTGATTTCAAAGCATTTTGAAAGTGACACACTTCCTTCTGCCAGTTGGTGGCGCTATAACTTTGACTCACAATAGTCACATCCATGCGATCGGGCTCTTACAGCTGAACAAACTGCTGAAGTTTCATCGAGATCAATTAATGTATGCAGAAGTTATAACACACTTCCTGTTTCTCTTTTCGCGCCATCATTTCGTTTCCTCGCCACGGCCAAACCGTTCGAGATATCAAAAATCCGCCGGCAATTTTTCATCCTCAATGTCTTGACTTCATGCTGACCGAGTTTCGTGGCGATTGGTGGAATTCTGTAGGAGGAGTATTTCAAATTCCATTGCATGCCTTTTCCAAACAACCCTAAATAGACGATTTCCTGTTGGGCTGAGGTAAAAAGTAAAAGTATGAAGGATATATGAAACGATGAGATCTATATGTGTACCGAGTTTCATATTATTACATGCAAGCGTGTTTGATTTATGGACCAAGTTTCGGACCCCGTTCCAGGGGGCGCCGTCGAGCCCCCCTGCCACGCCCCGGTACCAGCTTCAGCCCGGCCCTAATGGCCGCGGGTTCTGACCCGTGTGCAAAGTTTCAAGAGTTTTCGAGCACGTTAAGAGCCCCAAAAGTGCCCCAATAGTCGTAAAAAAAATAATAATCATAGTCATCCTAACGAAAACAATAGGGCCTTGCCTTTTCAAGGCTTGGGCCCTAATTATTCGAGCTTTGTGACATGGTGCATTATCCTGCTGGAAGTAGCCATCAGAGGATGGGTACATGGTGGCCATAAAGGGATGGACATGTTCAGAAACAATGCTCAGGTAGGCCGTGGCATTTAAACGATGCCCAATTGGCACTAAGGGGCCTAAAGTGTGCCAAGAAAACATCCCCCACACCATTACACCACCACCACCAGCCTGCACAGTGGTAACAAGGCATGATGGATCCATGTTCTCATTCTGTTTACACCAAATTCTGACTCTACCATCTGAATGTCTCAACAGAAATCGAGACTCATCAGACCAGGCAACATTTTTCCAGTCTTCAACTGTCCAATTTTGATGAGCTCTTGCAAATTGTAGCCTCTTTTTCCTATTTGTAGTGGAGATGAGTGGTACGCGGTGGGGTCTTCTGCTGTTGTAGCCCATCTGCCTCAAGGTTGTGCGTGTTGTGGCTTCACAAATGCTTTGCTGCATACCTCGGTTGTAACGAGTGGTTATTTCAGTCAAAGCTGCTCTTCTATCAGCTTGAATCAGTCGGCCCATTCTCCTCTGACCTCTAGCATCAACAAGGCATTTTCTTCCACAGGACTGCCGCATACTGGATGTTTTTCCCTTATCACACCATTCTTTGTAAACCCTAGAAATGGTTGTGCGTGAAAATCCCAGTAACTGAGCAGATTGTGAAATACTCAGACCGGCCCGTCTGGCACCAACAACCATGCCACGCTCAAAATTGCTTAAATCACCTTTCTTTCCCATTCTGACATTCAGTTTGGAGTTCAGGAGATTTTCTTGACCAGAACCACACCCCTAAATGCATTGAAGCAACTGCCATGTGATTGGTTGATTAGATAATTGCATTAATGAGAAATTGAACAGGTGTTCCTAATAATCCTTTAGGTGAGTGTGTATATATATATATATATATATATATATATAAATCAGGGCTGTCAATTATTTTAATTTAATCGAAATAATTACATGTACATATTAATTAATCATATTAATTGCAATTAATTGCATATCAATTTTACTGTAAAATGCCCCCTACTGCATCAAGGTCATACATTAACCAAGAATTGATCCAATAGTAGGAACATCCCTTATTACAGAATTTACATACAGGACGGGCATGATTAATTGCATAAATATATATTTGTGCCATATGTAACACAAAGATGTTTCATGTACAGATATAACACATTCACACACAAATGCTATGTTCAGAACAGCAAATCATCATCCTTTTTTTACTATTTCAGTAGTATATAGGAATGGCAGAAAAAGAAAGTGTAGGATGGTAGTATGTAAAAAAAACACAGAACATTCTGAAGTGACAGGTTGTAGTGTTTTGCTGTCAGTAGCATTTTGCCTGAGATCTTTAAGCCCCATGGGAAACGAGAGGACAATTTACTTCATACAACCTGTAGGGAGAGCTGTTGATCAGTCATCTGCAGAAAGAGTGAGAGATGCAGGCAAAGAGAAATAGACAGATAGAGAGAGAGAGAGAGAGAGAGAGAGAGAGAGAGAGAGAGTTGTTTAGCAAAAGTTCTTGTGACTGTAAGCAGATGGAGTCACTAAATCCCATTTGTAATGAGATAAACCTGATGAAAATCTGATACTAGTGATTTCAACCTCAGAACAAGCACATCTGCACACAGGGGGGAAAAACAATGTTAAATGCAAGTAATGAAATTCAACTGACCATTTAATTGTGCATAGTTACAATAAAAAGCTACCGGTAATCACTTCTAATCCATAAGGTATTTTGCCGTAAAGTCTTTCAGAAATTAATTTGTCACTTGGTAAAAGCTAGCCAAGTTAGCCAGATGTTGCGAGACAAGCCCTCATCCTATGCAAGGTAAAGGATATATTGTAAAATTGTTAGCTTTTTAACATTGTAATGACATATTATTTTGAATGTTAGGACAATATAATTTACTTTTGTTGGTACTGTGTGTGTTGGGTTACCACTTATATACAATTTGGGTTCTGAAGCACATCCAGTTGAGATGAAAATCATTAAGATGATTTTATAGCAGAGCTTCAGACACTTTTCACACAAAGACCCTGCAGTCATGTACCTGTAATCAATCTGTATGTGTGCATGTTTTCTCCCTGCATGCCATGCACTATAAAACACAGATGTTTTATAATATAATGAGATGAGATTTCTTAGAATATCAGGCTATAAATCTGTTTGTGAAATGTGAAGGAAATGCATTTGTGCTCTCTGCATTATTATATAAATTTGTGCTACAGGCTGCTGAGCGGACACGAGGGAAATCGCTGTCGTCTCTCAGATCTAATGAGAAACACAAGAAACATTTTTACCTGCTACGATCTTCCCCATCAAAATAGCACAGAACGACAATCGTTTAAACTGTCTACCTTCACAACCAGAAATGATTTCTCAAAGTAACGCATTAAACTGTCATAGTGACAGGAAGAACCCTAATGATCGAAGCGCATGACGTTTTCACCATCTAATGTGTTCAAATCAGTGCCAGAAAAGCCATTTCTTGCCTTAAAGACAATGTGAAATCATAAATTGACCCCATTTACTTTCTAAATGAATGTCTCTGGCCTTTTTGAGGACGATTCATTAGCGCAATATTCTGAGGATAATCTTCATAATTTTTCTTTCTTGTGTAATCAAGGTCGTGTGGGTGGAGAAGAATAATACAAACCAATAATATCAAAGTTTTCTTTACACAACTTATTCTGATGGATGAAAAAAAGAAATTCTGTAGAGTTAGTGGCCATTAACACCGAACACGTTTTGCAAACATCAACAGTGGGGGTTTTTTCTACGTAAACATGTGCTAAATGGCCGACTTTGATTTTTCAGCATCTTGCGCGGGAGCAACAAATTTGTTTAGACGCGGTTTCAAGTTAAAAAGAACTTAAGTTGTTTAAAATGTGTCTCGAGACACATTTATTATGTTCTAATTGTCGCACTGCATCTTTCTCATTGGCGCCAGAGATATTCTATACAGAGATATCAACCTCTGCATTTTTACCATTGTACAGAGCGTAACGGTCAACTTGGATCACGTGAGTCTTCTCTGGCCAACCGTACAACGGCTGACATTAATGGGCCGCGTTCAGAGTTTATGACAGTTTTTACAGTTTTCGTTGCACTTTTTCTTGTGGTAAATTTTGAGACATATCTATGTTAGTTAACGTATTTTGGGAATGTAATGTTTGTGGAACACGTTTCAGTGAGCGGGAATGAGCAGTGAGTGCGCTTTTGCTGCTGCAGATTTCGGGAGTCTAAATCCATTTAAAAATATTTATTTTATGTCAGCATCATTGGGCACACACAGCAGTTATAATAGTCATTACAATAATATAATTACTTACATAATATATTGATCATTACAATTTATTTAAGTCTAGTTTAATTGTTGAATCCTAAAAGCCAAATTAAAATAAGAGACTGTAAAATGGTTACTAGCTTCATGGGGAAGGAGGCAGCGGGGCCGGATGAACCGTCAAAATAATGGTTTAGTGAAAACTTAAACAGAAAGACACAGAACACAAACGCACACACTGCAGCTGCACGTGGCTCTCTCTCTCCCGAACTGCTGCATTCCGTTGCACTTATCCCTTTCCTTGGCTGATTCGCCCGACTGGGGGCCGGGTGCGTGGACAGGGCCCGGCCCTGCCCTCCTCCTCGTCACACAGACATATCTCAATTTATTTTTGTATTTATTTATCATATTTTAATACTAAACACTTATTTTAATTCATCAATAACATTTTTGCAAGCTGGAGACAGTAAATAAAAGTCTGTCCTACCTGTCGCTTCATTCTCTACTCCGACATCTTTTATAAAACAGCAACTTTATCATTGTAAACTCCACACATAGTTCATCAAGGATTGTTTAGTGTAAAACATGTTGAAGATTAGTGGACAGGCAGTCAGTTCAATAAATGGAGATCTGTTTCTTCACAAAAGCAGTTTATTCATCACGCTTAAGCATCTCCTCCAGAGACATACGTAAAAAAAAAGGCTTCTTGTCTCCTTGCCAGTGCACCGTTGCATTATGCATTTTGATGCTAAACGTGTAGGCACCATTTTAGAATGGCTCTAGTTCGCCAATGCCTAGAAACGGCCCTGCACTTGATGCTCATCATGGGAATACTCCTGGCCAGCTATTTACTGTGGATACAATTACAGCTCTACTTGAATGGGGAAAAACCAAATCCAAAACGTCAAACGTCATTAGTCAAGATTACGATCATAGAACATTTTTCAAATCAGCAGTAAAATCTGACAACACTTCTATAATAAATTGCTAATGTATGTGTGTTCTCGAGTTGATTGATAGGTAATGTCTGTATCTAAAATGTGATTGGCTTACCCTTACCTGTAAGGCATGACTTCCTTTTCTACATCCGTTGACTGTTCCAATTTCAACCATTCATTTTCATAGAAGTGGTCCCAACTCTGCTAAACAGTCTCTGATAAAATGAGCTGTGAATGCCGTTTCACGTAGTTTTTAAGGTCAACATAAAACGGCATCTGCAGCCCATTTCACTTCCATAATATAACATATTTCCGGTTGAAACTGATTATTAAAAAGAAAAAAAGAATGTAGAGTAGGACTTGAATGGATGGTGAAAACGATATTTTACATTAACATTTATGCATTTGGCAGACACTTTTATCCAAAGCGACTTACAGTGCACTTATTACAGGGACAATCCTCCCGGAACAACCTGGAGTTAAGTGCCTTGCTCAAGGACACAATGGTGGTGGCTGTGGGGATCGAACCAGCTATCAGGACCCCCTATCTGAGGGTTGTTCCCCTAAAATATCATTAAAATATGTGTATTGTAAATAATATAATGATATATTCTTAAAATAATTGTTTAAGAAATAAAAGAATACAAATGCAAACAGGGCAACAACAAAAACAACCTTCAAAAATTGCTCTTGAGAATTTTTATGTTTATTGTCCCCCCCAACAGTTTGATGAAATTTTTGCCCCTGGCTTCACGCTATTCTCCGCGGCATCGACGCATAACTAACCACGTGCCCCACCGAGAGCGAGAACCACATTATAGCGACCATGAGGATGTGACCCCATGTGACTCTACCCTCCTTAACAACCGGCCAATTTGGTTGCTTAGGAGACCTTGCTGTAGTCACTCAGCATGCCCTGGATTCGAACTCGCGACTCTAGGGGTGATAGTCAGTCTTTACTCATTGAGTTACCCAGGCCTCCCTTACTTCATAATTCTAAAGTCAAACAGGATATTCCAAATGACACTAGATATTCTAAACAGATGTTTTTCTGAGTGAAACAGAATTTTAAACTAGAAAAAAAAAAGGCAGAACTGATTGGATCACGGAAAGTGGGTGTAACATACTAGAATGGAGCCGGTTTGTTGGACAGGATTGTGACAATCGATCAAAAAGTGTTTTTAAGTGGTTAATCAAGTTTCTAATTTATTCAGTTTCAAAGGTAAACATTTTTTCTTTGGAACATTTTGCACGTTTGAATCATGCATAAGACCAGGAATGTGTATTAACATAAATTAGGTCCTCATATGAGACCAGCATGTAGCTCAGTTAATTGCAGTTAAATATGTGTGTACTGTATGTAAAGGCAGAATTCAGAATAAAGATGAAGCATTCTGTTCTGTGACGTTGTTATTTTTTGCTTTCTTGTGTGCAACACAAACAGATGTTTGCCGCTGGGTTTTCTGGATCTAAACCAATTCAGCAGATTCAAACACACACACACACGCACACGCACACACGCACACGCACACGCACGCGCACGCACACACGCACACACGCACACACACACACACACACACACAAAAAACAACAACAGGAGACAGATTGTGCTAGCTAAATCGTCTCTTCCACAAATTATTCTTGCAGTTCTAAATTCACACCTTTGTGCGAGAGAACTGTTTTGGTGTCACAGTTGAGGAGGAAACAGAAAACGCCTGTGATTACTAGAAAATAAGCAGCCATAACCCTGAGACGATGATTTCTGTCAGGAAGAGACATCAAACTGGGATGAGAATGCTGCATTTTACTGTCTTTAAAAGCATCCACACACACACACACACACACACACACACACACACACACACACACACACACACACACACACACACACACACACACACACACACACACATGCACACACACATGCACACTCTTGTTGTGTTTCCATGTTTTATGGGGACTTTCCATAGACATAATGGTTTTTATACTGTACAAACTTTATATTCTATCCCCTAAACCTAACCCTACCCCTAAACCTAACCCTCACAGAAAACTTTCTGCATTTTTACATTTTCAAAAAACATAATTTAGTATGATTTATAAGCTGTTTTCCTCATGGGGACCGACAAAATGTCCCCACAAGGTCAAAAATTTTGGGTTTTACTATCCTTATGGGGACATTTGGTCCCCACAAAGTGATAAATACACGCTCACACACGCACGCACGCACACACACGCACACACACACATGCACACACACGCATGTACACAGTCTGGGAGTGTGTTGAAAGGTTGCAGTGCTTTTTTGCTGTAGTGCTGACAGGCCTGTGATTCAGACAGCTGGTGAACATTTAAATCACATGACCCTTCCCGCCGGCGACAAGAATTGAAGCGTAACCGAAAACAAACAGACAAGGGACAGACTTTCTGTACATGTGCAATTCTGGACCTTAATTTTTGGGTTAACTATCCCTTAAATGTTCGCACAAGAACTGATGCTGTACGAAAGTTCTTGAGAGAACATGCAAATGCTTGGGTACTTAGTTTTAGTGTGCTTTACTATACTACATATAGTTACATCTCACGGAGAGTTGAGCTCTCTAGTCTTTCAAAGTATCCTCTTTGAACTGGGAGCCAATAAGGACGTATTCGATGCATGCACACTACCACTGCTTTGTGACTTTTTAGTAAAGTCAGTGGCAGGTACACAAGAATGCATGTTATATAAACACCCCCCTAAGAAACAGTGCGATTGGGCTTAACCAGTCTAACTATACAAGGGTTTCTTAAAGTAATATTCCGGGTTCAATACAAGTTAAGCTCAATCGACTGCATTTGGGGCATAATGTTGATTACCACAAACTATTATTTCAGCTCATCCCTCCTTTCCTTTTCATTGCGGTAAGCTGGTAAGTATACAGGTAAAGGTGTTTACATAAGATGTGAAACGGTTGTCGATTGGATCAGTTTTTGCTTAAACCCTT
The DNA here is from genome assembly GCF_025860055.1 of Xyrauchen texanus. Lineage (NCBI taxonomy): Eukaryota > Metazoa > Chordata > Actinopteri > Cypriniformes > Catostomidae > Xyrauchen > Xyrauchen texanus. The sequence goes on along the minus strand of NC_068321.1, from coordinate 23,045,526 downwards.
TATGACCTATAAAGTAACGCCCTTTAGGGCATTTAAAAGACCGCATATTTTGTTGGCTAATGGAGCATAATTGGTGCATGAAAACACGCTCACTGATCAGTCGACTAGTCGTTTAGGCAACCACTTACTAGTCAATTTTAGTAATGACATGAAGTTGCATTGCAAAAAAATAGTAAATGAAAGTAATGAAAAATAAAAATGCCACAGATGCAGTTAGGTAACATATGTTTAGCAGAGTAGGGCAGTATTTTGAGAGCACATAGAAAGTGTTTGGGCTGGCAGAATCTTCTGGTCAGGGTAGGGTCACTCTGAACTACTGTCGGGTCACCATATTTCAGAATCGGTGGCCATTTTTGGAACTGCCATGCACTAGAGAGAAGAGTAGCTTACTCTCAAACAAAAAATTACGGCATGCAGAAACATGACGTAATGCAAAAATACAGAGCAAGGAGTGTCCCAAACAAGTCAAGACAATGACAACCTGAATTGTAGTTTAGTTACTCACATTGTCGCTTTATAAGTAAGATTCAACTGATATGCAGCAACAGATATTGTATATTGTATATTTAATGTAGGGTTGCCAACTTTAAACCAGTCAAATACAGGGCATTCCAGTCCCCCCCCCCCACCCCCCCCAAAAAATCAACTTTACATTATAACATTCAAAAACTCAGCAAAAATTTGTTACCATGATAAATAAGATTTGTCAAACTCATCACCCCTAATTACCATAGGACACCAAAAAATATCTTGATCTCATTTGATTTTGTCAAATACAAAAGACAGATGAATTTCCAGTTCTTCTCCAGGATATCAGCACTTCCTGGAATTCAGATCTGTCAAAAGTTCTACTATCATAACATTAAATTCCAATGTACCCACGTTAGTGCATTAAACTTCCAGACATATTAATATCATGAAAGACTGTCTCTTTGTCTGCGTTTCATCCTGGTAAACCAGCGCCTGAATCTTTGATGATCAAAAAAGAGCAACAAAACTTTGGAATGACAAGCGCAGTATCTCCAGGCAGTAGAGGAGAGTTAAGCTTAGGTGAAGGAGAATTTGATTCTATTCCTTTTGAAGAAGAAACAAGCTAAAACTACTCTGGATAGAAAGCCCCCCCCCCCCAACAGTGTTGGGAAGTGACTAAAAGTAGCGACACTAGTAACTTATTTAATAGTGTTTCAGTAGCTCAGCTGTTTTCAAAACCAACATGATCACACAGGAATTCGCCATGCTGTTTTCCGAAAGTTCCAGTACCCTAGGATCAGCAACAGTATGCCGACTCACTGACATACCCTATCTCCCATCGGACATATTTGGAACTGCTCAACAACAATTAATTTCCAGCAATTGTTTAGCATGACAAAATGCTACATGAGTGGTTTTTCTGAACTTTGAACTTTTCTATAATCCACACAGAACCAGACCGAGCCATCACTCTTAGGTACCAGAACCACTGGGCTAGACCAGTCACTGTGGGATTCTTCTATTACCCTATATCTAGCATGACCTTTAATTCTTCACTTACTACCTGTTTCTTGTGTTCGGTAAGTGGTATGGATGACTACGTACCACTAACCTGGGGGCTGTCTTGATGTGGTGTATTATGAGATTAGTGTGGCCAAGGAGAGGCGAGAATACCTCAGAGAAATTATTTTGCTACCTGGTAAACTCCATATGTTGTGACAGTGAGCAGTAGTCTCCACAAGGGACCGGGGTGAAGTGATTGGCTTTTAGATTCACCTGTAGTCTGAGCTCCTCCCTCTCCGAAACTAACGTCACCAAGGAAACGGGTACCACCTCCCTCCATGGTTTTAGTAGGTTGAGATGGTAAATATGACGTCCCCCACCCCTATCCTTATTCACTACCTCATAATCGACTTCCCCAACTCGCCGTGTGACCTCAAAGGGCCCTAACCACTTTGCAAGTAATTTTGAGCTCGATGTGGGCAGTAATAAAAGTACTTTATCTCCCTGTGCAAGCTCCTCACTATCTTGGTAAGCAACACATTGCCGCCCCCTCCTGGGAAACCAATCTCCGCAGCACCCGCCTATCTCCTTACTGCCGCCTTTTATCTCCCCGCATCTCAGTGTGAACATAGAAATCACAATTTTCAGGAATTCATCTCAGGTGAAAACCCTTACCGCTTCCTCTCTTCCCAGATGAACGCTAGGCCACATTCTCAAATCCACAGTATCCATTAAGACTGAAGATTGGTTGAATTAATGAAATTGTGATGTGGCCTTGCACGATTACTACACCGCAAAAGGCTATGTGTAATGAAACAGTTTCCATCCTTGAGGAAGCAATGCGTGATAGCGGGGCAACCTCTAGCTGTTAGCTCTAGCAGCACATGTTGAGCAGTGCAGATTATGTTTTCATGTTAATATATAAATCGTCTTGCCTCGTCTTGCTGGACAGCAAAAGACGCATTTGATGGATCCTGGTTACCCTCTCTCCCCCTCTGTGCAAAACAGCTGAATGTCAAACCATACTTTCCTCACAAGCGCTATGGGCGATTAATAGAGGGCTGATCGATAAACACTGTTGTCTTTTCCATGTTTCCTGTCGCACTTGACAGTTGAATTTAAGACTGCACTGCATGACTTTGAACATGAGAGTTTTGAGCTGTGAGACTATATTCACATCCAGCGGTCATTTGAACAGAGGCATAATACTCTCGTAACGTCTCATTACAGAGGACAGCAGAGAAGGCGCATTAATATAGAACGGTGATTAAAACTGACTGGAACTACCTGTGCATTCATTGGTTTGAACCGCACACATTCCAGCCAATCAGCATTGAGTATTCGAACAGACCATGGTATAATTACTCCCCCCATCTCTGGAGGGGAGATGCTGCCATTCTGGCCGTTCTGTCAGGCAGTGATCCACCCCACCTCTTGGATACCTGGAGGAGAGACGAGGGAAGGCGTAGGGAGAGGGAAATGGTGAGCGGGAGACACAAGAGAGAGAGATGAGAGAAGAGAGGGGGGGAAATCTTGCTCACCGGTTCCCAGACACACTGTCACCCGGTCCTCAACCACTCCTCCGCCCTCTAGTGGATGACAGCTTGCTCCTCCCCCAGCGGACGGCAGCGAGCCCTCCGACCCCTGGTGGACTGAACCGCTCCTCCCTGTCACATAGGCTAATAGCTTTTGGGGCAGAATTTGATGGGCTAGCAAGCTCACTCAACCTCATGAAAGCTGAGCCCTGCAGAGCTCCATAAACTCTGGAAAAGAGAGAGAAATCACTTTATTACTGAGAGAACTTCAGTTTGTCTCAACATTTGGAGTGCTGGCAGATTTATCAACACAGTATTTGTGGTGTCAGGCAGGTGCAGGGAGGAACCGCACACACATTTGAAAAAGACGTCTTTATCCTCATCTCTCCAGCAACAACAGGCATCATTATACCCATCCCTACGGCAACACCAGACAGGCGTCCAACCTCGTCTAGCTCACAGTGCACAGGGCCAAATAAGCAGCTGACAGAATTATTATTTCTTAGACATCGTTGCTCTTTTCTCCAGAACAGGAAAACAGGGAGAAATTTGGAAGTAAATGTAGTTTGAAAGCCACGTCTGGCTGTTTTTCAGTGTCCTTGGCTGATGTGGTTTTATAACTCTGTGGGGTAATTTGTGAGTCTGCCTGCTGATATTTTCAGCATCTCTAGACTACAGGAAGGCTCTTTTTGATTTATTTTTAATGGTTATTGTCATTACGAAGGTTGCTGACATTTAGTTTGCCTGTTTTTGTGACAGCTCTCTCTGCTGGAGACTATAAACACCGATGACAACTGTTAGCCACAGAAACAACTAAAGACCTTTACGATTCTCAGTTGTACAATTTGACAATTGTGACCTCTTGTTTAAAAGTGAAGACAGATATCAACAGTCTTTTATGTCAGACAATTTTGTATGTCAGACAGTAGATTATACTGTACATGGTCCCACTCCTTTTGTCCAATAAATTTCCATGACTTTCTATTCATTTGTGATTATTGAAAAAATTTTTTTTATAGAGACTGCACTCACAAAGAGCAATGTCTAGCTGATGAAATATTTAAGAGCAGAGCATTTCTTGAAAAACAAATCTTTTTTTAAATTTTTTATAAATTATATAAAAATAAATTTCAACTGATAAATTTGATCAGTTGAAAAAAAAAACAACAACAAAAAAAAAACATTTTCACTTGTTCCTAAATAAATAAATATATACTGTAAATAAATAATAAAGCAAAAATCGAGATTTCAGTAAGGCACTCAAAATGGGAGTGAATGGGGCCAATTTTTGGAGGGTTTAAAGACAGAAATACGAAGCTTAAAATTGAATAAAAGCGCTTACATTAATCTGTTAAAAATTATTTGAGCTGTAAAGTTGGTTAAATAATCGTTTAACAGGATTACAGGGTTTGCGGTGTTATGTTGCCATGGCAACGAAGTTGTAAAATTTGATAAAACTGCTCAGAAATGGTTAGCAAATTATTTTATTGGTTAAATTGATTTTATTAATTTCCATGACATTTTTTTTAATTACCTGACATTTCAGGTTTTCCAAGATACCAAGAAAGCTGCTTACATCTTTGGACTTTTTACATCATCAATCATGTTCTGATATCCTGAATAGCTGAGTATCTATCCACATATTTTTTATGCAAATTTTGTGATAATGCATAAAAAATGCTTTATGGAAACACCAAGATGCGAATAAAGTAACCAAAATGAGCAAAAAAAAATTAAAACTCAACACTAGCTTAAGGTGAATAAATGTTTTATTTAGTAAGAAGACGTGCGCATAAACAAGATAAATGCATTTACCAAAAATATTGCTATAGAATTTATAAATACACATAAAAAAAGCAATGTGAATTTACCTCAACAAGCCAAGTGAATATATAAATTGCTCAAAGAATATCATCATTATCACTGCATAACTTTTCAAATGTTGATCTGGTTATTCTGAAATGCCAAAGTCCATCATCACAATGATTGGTTACTATTACCTCCCAGAAATATCTGACAATTTTCGCTCCAAGACATATGCTGCTTAACACTAGAAATTATTTAAATGGGTCATGACATCAAAAGTCGAATTTTCCTTGATCTTTTAGCATATAAGAGGTCATTGTACAATAAAAATATACTGTACGTTTCAGGACTCAAAACTTTCTCCTCACTGCAAAAAGACTCGTTCTCTACATCCTCCACATTGTGATGTCACACCGTGGTAGACATATGCATCTGACCACCTCAACAACACATCACCCACTTTTTTTTTAATCACTTCCGTAGCCCTGCCCTGTAACGTTGAGCAGTGAGATGGCAAGTAGCGAGAGAGAGCAGGTCAGTCAAGAGCAGAGAGCCAATCATAACAGTGGGCGTCAACAGTCAAGTCTTAAAGGAGAAGCAGCACCAAAACAGTGTTTCAGAGGGTGAGAATGAGGGTGGAAAATGAACATGTTTTACCAATGTATGGATGTACAAATGTTTTGTTGTGTAAAAACTAATAGTACTAATATTATAAGTGAAACTCAAGGCATGCATTCAAATAATAATAAAAAAAACACAAGTAGAAATTTATTACATTTAATGAAAGAGCCACAGTGGCTTAAACTTCCATTTTCAATCTATTTTACGTAAATTTTCATAAAAGTGTCGATTTTGTTCTCTTTGATACATGGGGTTTAAACGCTGCTTTATTTGCATTTTTTTTTACAATATTCCTTTTTTTTTTCTCTTGCATAAATTAAATTTGCCACCTGGATGGAAACATAGCTCTTGACAGGTGATATTAAAATGGTTCTGCACAAACCAAAGTAAGCCCTTGCACAAAGTTTTGCAGTGAAAAAATAATAATTGTGATTTACGACCAATTTTGCACTATTGCTAATTAAATCTCTTATGATTCCCCAAATTTTTTCAGACACCAAAATCATGGCAGACAATATTCTGTATGTATCTGGCTTTTCCCCCGGAAAATATCTGTGACTGCCTTGACTTTAATCCCACCTCACCTGTAGATGTGTTTTCCATCCTATAGGAATGCAGAATGCAGATTTGAGATACTTCCACAAGCTGATAAGAAAATTCTATATTCTACCAACATTAACACAGGTGTTTATTTATTCATGTATTTTCTGATAAGAAGGATGAAGTTCTAGTCAAGTAAAACTGATAACAGATTTGAATGGGAATCAGGTACCAGGAGTTCCTGAAGAAACACGGATGTGGAGGTTAAACAGCGCTGTTTGACTGTTTAATATAAAATAAACAGAAATTGGTTTTGGAGGTCTAAGTGGGAGTGATAAAGCAGAGTTTATGGATTAGGGTGATGATGTTGTGGTGCTTAAGGACATTTTGACTGCAGCTTTGGTGCAGACCTGATTATATTTGATTGGTACGCTGATTGGTTGGTATGAACCACTCTCCAATAAAAGTAGTCATCAGTAATCAGTCCTTAATCAGTGTAAGGGGGGAGGTCGTCAAGATGCCAGCCTGGGCGTTTGCCCATGTCGCCCATGCCTAAATTTGTCACTGTGTGTGCACCTACATTTACAAGATTATCTAATCAGCCAATCATATGGCAGCAGTGCATAAAATCACGCAGATACATGTCAGGAGCTTCAGTTAATGGTCACATCAACCATCAAAATGTGAAATGTAGTCTCATGTTTCTTGTTTTAAGCATAAACCTTACAATCTTATATTGTACTTTATCTTATTTTAAGGTGTTTAGATATTTTTTACTGGAAACAAAACAAAAATATTTTTTGAGAAAGATTTGATTTATTTGGGGGAACTGGACTCGGTTTTGAACCAAGCAATCAAGCCAAGTGTGAAATCAGTCTGAAAAAGCATTCAATTGTAGAAAGGGTACAAATTCTAATAATGCAGTACTGATTAGATGGCAGCCACTGTAGTTGTTCTCAGCTCTGATGAAGAACATGGGTCAGCTGAGGTATCTCGCTCAGATTTCAACATCTAAATGACTAGGACACACTAGAGTGAAGGACATAGTGTGTGTGTGTGTGTGTGTGTGTGTGTGTGTGTGTGTGTGTGTGTGGACAGCTCATCTGTCACATCTCTGTCAGGTAAAGATTATGAAGGGTAAGATGCACATAGCGGTCAGTTGCCTGCAGTAACAGAAGCATTGCTGTGTCTCAATCTACCATCCATCAATCAGTCAGTCACTCACAGCATAAGGGCACAAGTCACAGGGTCATGGCTGGCCTGTCCGGCTTCATTTCATTGACATTCCACTGTGCTGAAACACAGGATCACTCTGCCATTTCCTGTCTGCACTGTAACAACCTCCACAACAGCAGGAGGCGCTGTTACAGAATCTTTGTGTTAAAGTTATTACTTTACTACTAACTTTCCTTTTTTTCCCCAAATATCTTCCTCCATTCTGGTCATGAACGCCCACTTTTTGAAAGTCCAATCAATTTCTGATGTTTTAAATGAAGTCTTGCTTAAATCCCCTTAGTGGGTATGTGGAATAAAAACGTAAGAAACATGGCCCTGTGTCATTTCCATGTACGATCTAAATTGCAATTGTCCCGAATGGCTGGCCGCAAAAGGGGGCTGAATGGGCTGCGATAAGCTGAAATGAGCAGCCGCGTTATGCAGAACGGGCCACAAAATGGCGCCGCGATATGCTGAAGGGGGTAGCGATATAAAGAAAAGGACAGCGACACCAAACCTCCCCCCCACGCTCAACAACTTTTGGGACAGTTTCTATTTAAAATCCTGGGCCGATTTCTCTTCCCAGTACACCCCTGACAACAAAAACATAATTGTTTTTGAATATCTCCATTTTTCCTGTCCAAATGATTTAAAAAATTCTAAATTATAGGAACTTCATGTAACTGAATCAGTTGCTGGCAGGAAGAGACATACATAAGCGGACCGGGAGGTATTTACACAGAGGGACTGTGAGATTAAATTATGAATAATGCGAGAGAGAGAGAGGAAGCGGGTGGGGAAATGTAAAAGGCGAATGAAGCGAACGCATGAGGGCAGCAGCAAATTCCCGGAGGTCTTTCCACTGTGTTTAACCCACTGAGGCGGAACTGAATGGACAGATTTGGTTAAATAAGAACAAATGTACTTTTTCCTCCTGCTCAGGGGAGTGAACAAACCGCAATACCAGATATCTTTGTTTGAGTTCTGCATTCTGAAATGTACACAACTAGACATATTCACAATACCATCAACAACCCTGCTACTACAGTATAGGCTTAGACCAGTTTGGATGATCTTAAATTCCATTCTGGGCTTAAATGGTTTTAGATAAGCAATGCTAGACTGTTACTGCCAGAAGTTGGTTATTATTCCACGTAGACCAGGTTGAACAGTGTAGCCATGATATATGACCTGCCAAAACCAGCTTGAAAATGCCCAAAACATAATGAAACAGCATTCACAACACATTTTTAGACAAATATATTGATGACTCATCTTGGTTTTCAAGCTAGTCAACTTAAACGAATGTTCTGGGTTCAATACAAGCTCAATCAACAGCATTTATGGCATAAAAATTGTTTCAGCTAGCACCTTGTTCATTAAGGAAAAAAGGAAATAAACGTGGTGAATGTGGCCAGTCCATAAACATTAAAATACACACTGTTTCAAAAGTATAACCACAAGATATAAACATTATGTGTTAACATGATTTTAGTGTGATAAAATTGCTTTCTAACCTTATCTGTGAAAAGTTACTTTGTTGACACGACGACATAGCTCGGTAAACACTGTTATCTGGTAACTGCAGCAACGTCGGTAAATAGCTGATTTTACCACACTAAAATCATGTTAACATGTATAATGTTTACATCTTGTGGCTATACTTTTGAAACAGTGAGTATTTTATCAGTATTTAACTGGCCCCATTCACTTCCATTGTAAATGCCTTACAAGTGTAAATAATGTTATGCAATAATAAACAAAATGCCACAAATTCTGGTGATTGAGCATAACGTGTATTGAACCTGGAACATTCCTTTAATGTGATCTAAATGAGCTATATGTGATCAAGCTAAATTGTTCACGAGGCTGAATTTAAGGTCTGTTGTATTTTGGGATTCCTCCGTGGCGTTTCATTTCAGAGGAGTAATGTGTTTGCTCATTATTGATTCTCGCCTCTCTGCTGATACCTGCCAATATCTTCCTCTCTCCCCACTGACACCTGCAGGAAATAACACATATATAGAAGTAAATGTCAACATGCATCTTAGCAGCTGTAGAGAATATACAGACTATAAGTGCCACAAAGCACTGCGGTGACAAGCTAATCAGGAAATGACCAGGCGTGAATATGACCGGCGTGAAGCGGGCGAGGTGACCTGAGGCCAGGGGGAAACAGGTTATTACACTGAGGGGTTGCCGAACCAACTTGCCTGATAATGTTTGAGCCTGTTTCAAAAGCAAACAGAAAACGGTGTCTGGAGGATCTTTGTTGTTTGCTAAACACAACTGGTTCTGTACATGAGGAGATGAAATGTTTGACTGATGCAAGCTTGTTTGTTCCAGGTTGGTTTAATATATGGAGAGAGATATCCATCAGCATTCCCATTATCTCAATGGCAGTTACCCGGCTGGAGCAGGACCCTGCGGGAGTAAACAATTACTGGGTTAGATATTAGATATATTCCTTTTCAGTATATTTCAGTTATAATTTTGATCCTTTTTGTTTACATATGAAAGAAATTCCCTCTCAGCTAATATTGCATTCGCATCCTGACGGAATTACTGTAATTAAAAGGTGATAACTAAGAGATACTTTTTGGAGCTTTTTACATCCTCAAGACTCAGAAAGCATTTGTTTCTAGGGCAATTTTCCTAATACAAATATAGATACATTTTGTTTTTGATGACATAAAATTTTTTAACAATTCTCCTCTGTATGTTCTAACAAAATGTTTAAGAACAAATAAAGGGTTCCAGGTAATCACTGGCAATAATAAAAATGTTATTATACAGATGGGTACAGATGATATAGTTACTGCATCTACCAGCAGCGACTAACTGGTTTGTTTCAGCTCCATTAAATTAAACCAACCATGAATATAAGGGAATTAAATGTTCATGCTACTGCAATTGTTGGACTCCCTTTGGAAAATTAACCACACTGAAGCAAACAAAACAGACCAATCTAATTTACATTTTGTCATTAAAACTAATTAATTTAGCTTTTTAATACAGAATTATTATCTTTGTGAATTCCCTTCTTTTCTGGCTGTATTTAAAGCTACACCTTTTAACTTTTACATTTACATTTACATTTCTGCATTTGGCAGACGCTTTTATCCAAAGCGACTTACAGTGCAATTATTACAGGGACAATCCCCCGGAGCAACCTGGAGTTAAGAGCCTTGCTCAAGGACACAATGGTGGTGGCTGTGGGGATCGAACCAACGACCTTCTGATTAACAGCCCTGTGCTTTAGCCACTACGCCACCACCATCCCCTTTTGGCCCTCTAGCGGTTAAAAAATAAAACTGCATGCGTCTTGTGGAAGGACGTTATTTTGGTTGTGCTTCGGCTCTGCTCCTCTGTGCGGATGAATATGGTTTGAGGCACTGGTGTACACATGAATACAGGACATAATATCAGAGCGAATGGACAAATAAATAACGAAAGAAAGGAAAAGACGGATATCCGAAAGCATGTCATCTGAGCAGATAAGTACCATATCTTATGCTGTTGTTTTGACTTATTGGAAACATTGATGTTTTGAAATAAATGACTTTACATAAGTTAGGCAACGTTCGTTAACATTAGACAACTTAAGGTTTTTATAACTGCAGGATATTCTGGCCAAATAGAAACTAATTTATAGATCGGATATTGTTACAATCCAGTAGTCAACATCACTTCAAGACTCACATGTGTATTAGTGCATGTGTCTTGGAGGGTCTAGTCTTGGTCTGGATCTGGGTCTCCAGGGGTTTAGTCTTGGTCTGGGTCTTGGAGGGTCTGGTCTAGTCCTGGTCTGGGTCTTGGAGGGTCTAGTCTTGGTCAGGATCTGGGACTTGAAGGGTCTAGTCTTGGTCTGGATCTGGAGGGGTCTAATCTTGGTCTGGGTCTTGGAGGGTCTAGTCTTGGTCTGGATCTGGGTCTCGAGGGGTTTAGTCTTGGTCTGGGTCTTGGAGGGTCTTTTCTTGACTATACCTCTGAATGAAACTGGTGTCCTGTTTTTTTTCCTCTGACATTAAAACACCTGAAAGTGACATACTCGTAATTGTGGCTTCAGAAATGGAACTAGGATTATGGCAGCATCACTTCACAATCACTCGGATTGGATTACTACCCCACCACAGCTGAGGAATAGAGTTGTTACTAGTTCGAAGTGATGCCTTTGAATTAGTAATTGTGGCAGAAACAGTAGAAATAATCTGTGGCGTAAGAAACAAAAGAGGGTATTTGGGGTGCTTCTTGGTTTTTCCTTAATTATTTATTTACCTGTCCATTAAACTGTTGTATAAAAGCAACATCACACTCGCAATCATGCTATTTTGTCAATATATCAGCCTAAAGCCAAATCACAGCCGTGCTGATATACAGCCATAACAGCACTCTTGCTTTAATATGCTGCATGCAGACAAGCTACACCAGGTTTGACGCTGAATACGATTAATTTGACCATTGCATTGCATTGCATTAGGAACCTAGCTTCTCTGGTAAAAAAATATATATATTTAATTAGAATGTATGGTTATAGACGACTTTGAATACAGCATGCAAGTCATATAAACTACTTTTAGTATGCTTTATAGTGCTTTTCTCCCATATGATGACAAAATTAACATTTTGGGTGAACTATCCCTTCAAGAATCAATTTCTGATCAGTCATATGTGGTGAAAGTGTGTCTGTGTGGAGTTTTCACATTTTGTTCCGACAAATACCGGCAAGCTTCATGGCCAAGGTGCTTTCTGTACTGGCGTGGTGCCAGTGGACACATTGGATTTGACAGGAGCTGAACATTACTCACCACAGAGCAGAGCACTCTGGGGAAAAAAACAGACTTTCTCTTACTGAGTTGTTTAAAAATAAGTGTAATTGATGTTTTGTGTTGAATTCTTGTTGACTTCTCAGGAGGGATAAAGAGAAATGTTCAGGTTATTCTTTCTGCAGGGACTATTCTTCTAGCTGGTATCCCCGATCCCCTAAAATAACCTTCTCTTAATGCAAAGCTCTTACAGTATGTCATAAATTATTCTATTCTATTCAATGCTATTTATGATTTTTTTTTTATGTTAAATCAGCTGATATTGTGTCTATGATTGATTGTTCTAGCAGCTCACAGTTTAAAATTTGTCATATTTGACATGTGTAATATTTCAATGTTAAAATATTTTCCCTATTTCAGCTTAATGTGCAGCCACCACCATCCCCTTTTGGCCCTCTAGCGGTTAAAAAATAAAACTGCATGCGTCTTGTGGAAGGACGTTATTTTGGTTGTGCTTCGGCTCTGCTCCACTGTGCGGATGAATATGGTTTGAGGCACTGGTGTACACATGAATACAGGACATAATATCAGAGCGAATGGACAAATAAATAACGAAAGAAAGGAAAAGACGGATATCCGAAAGCATGTCATCTGAGCAGATAAGTACCATATCTTATGCTGTTGTTTTGACTTATTGGAAACATTGATGTTTTGAAATAAATGACTTTACATAAGTTAGGCAACGTTCGTTAACATTAGACAACTTAAGGTTTTTATAACTGCAGGATATTCTGGCCAAATAGAAACTAATTTATAGATCGGATATTGTTACAATCCAGTAGTCAACATCACTTCAAGACTCACATGTCCTTGGCAAGCCTAGGACTAAATAATTTTTTTATATAAATTATTGTCGTTATAAAGAAAATACACACGTGTACTAGCAAGTGAAATGTTCTGGAGCGATTACAGTTTTGAATGATCCATGGTCAATTTTTCTCGTTCGTTGTGAGAACAAACTTTCAGAATCAGCTACTCGCACACGCGTTATAGTAGCCGGAGCTTATTTTCTCTGTGTATGGATATGACGTCAACACGCACGGGCGAATGACATACTGTATGTATGCAATTTTCCCGCTAAATCCATCCCGACAGCTCTATAATATTTATAATATAATATCATTATTATAGGTTTATCAAAGTGTATTTGGGTAAAGTAAATACATGGTTTGGAAGATGGATTTGTTGCACTCATTTTGTTATTTTTTAACGAAAAAAAGTTCTAAAGGTGAGATAATGTACTCCACAAAGTACACAAAGTAATTCTGTGTGGAATGTGTGGAACACAAAAGGAAATATTTTTCATAAGCAATCACTCAATAAGAGTTCAGGACTGAAGACGTTTGTTAGAAAATTCTTTGTTGTTCTATTTAAGTGCAAATAAAGCCTTTGGCACACTATAATAGCTGCACAGATGAATGAGTTGTACATCTATCTGCCCAAATTACTGAGAGCTTGTGAGTGTCAGTTGATACAATTAATATTTTATTCCACTCTCATTGGAGTTAAACCAGGTCAGGGCTGTGTCGGTACAAACGGTGCAGAGAGACTCTACAAAAGAAAATCCACAAGCAAACATTTAAATATTGTAATTATTTTTTTCAAACCAGAGAAATTAAAGTGTTAGTTCACCAGAAATGAAAGTGAATTTACCAGTACTCACCTTCATGTCATTCTACATCTGTATTTTCTATGTTTCATTGGATACAAAAGGAGATTTAATAGTGATATTTTAAACGTATTTTCGAAACATTATTCATCTTCTGCAGCTCCTCGAATCTGATTGGATGAGAGGTTTTCCAAGAGTGCTGATAAAGGAGTCATAATAGCACTGGGACGCTTTACTGTTTGTATTACTACGCTTGTATTCATTACATTCTAAAGCAGAGTAATGAAAGAGATTTTGATTCATCCCTGTGAAATTACACATTTATGATAGAAGATTGAGGGGAAGAAGATTCTTCGAATATAAATTCAGCATCTTGGTTCATTAAAATGTACAGCCTGGTTCTTGGACCGACATGTCTTGGTCAGGATCTGGGTCTTGAAGGGTCTAGTCTTGGTCTGGATCTGGGTCTCGAGGGGTCTAGTCTTGGTCTGGGTCTTGGAGGGTCTGGTCTAGTCTTGGTCTGGGTCTTGGAGGGTCTAGTCTTGGTCTGGATCTGGGTCTTGAAGGGTCTAGTCTTGGTCTGGATCTGGGTCTCGAGGGGTCTAGTCTTGGTCTGGGTCTTGGAGGGTCTAGTCTTGGTCTGGATCTGGGTCTCCAGGGGTTTAGTCTTGGTCTGGGTCTTGGAGGGTCTGGTCTAGTCCTGGTCTGGGTCTTGGAGGGTCTAGTCTTGGTCAGGATCTGGGACTTGAAGGGTCTAGTCTTGGTCTGGATCTGGAGGGGTCTAATCTTGGTCTGGGTCTTGGAGGGTCTAGTCTTGGTCTGGATCTGGGTCTCGAGGGGTTTAGTCTTGGTCTGGGTCTTGGAGGGTCTTTTCTTGACTATACCTCTGAATGAAACTGGTGTCCTGTTTTTTTTCCTCTGACATTAAAACACCTGAAAGTGACATACTCGTAATTGTGGCTTCAGAAATGGAACTAGGATTATGGCAGCATCACTTCACAATCACTCGGATTGGATTACTACCCCACCACAGCTGAGGAATAGAGTTGTTACTAGTTCGAAGTGATGCCTTTGAATTAGTAATTGTGGCAGAAACAGTAGAAATAATCTGTGGCGTAAGAAACAAAAGAGGGTATTTGGGGTGCTTCTTGGTTTTTCCTTAATTATTTATTTACCTGTCCATTAAACTGTTGTATAAAAGCAACATCACACTCGCAATCATGCTATTTTGTCAATATATCAGCCTAAAGCCAAATCACAGCCGTGCTGATATACAGCCATAACAGCACTCTTGCTTTAATATGCTGCATGCAGACAAGCTACACCAGGTTTGACGCTGAATACGATTAATTTGACCATTGCATTGCATTGCATTAGGAACCTAGCTTCTCTGGTAAAAAAATATATATATTTAATTAGAATGTATGGTTATAGACGACTTTGAATACAGCATGCAAGTCATATAAACTACTTTTAGTATGCTTTATAGTGCTTTTCTCCCATATGATGACAAAATTAACATTTTGGGTGAACTATCCCTTCAAGAATCAATTTCTGATCAGTCATATGTGGTGAAAGTGTGTCTGTGTGGAGTTTTCACATTTTGTTCCGACAAATACCGGCAAGCTTCATGGCCAAGGTGCTTTCTGTACTGGCGTGGTGCCAGTGGACACATTGGATTTGACAGGAGCTGAACATTACTCACCACAGAGCAGAGCACTCTGGGGAAAAAAACAGACTTTCTCTTACCGAGTTGTTTAAAAATAAGTGTAATTGATGTTTTGTGTTGAATTCTTGTTGACTTCTCAGGAGGGATAAAGAGAAATGTTCAGGTTATTCTTTCTGCAGGGACTATTCTTCTAGCTGGTATCCCCGATCCCCTAAAATAACCTTCTCTTAATGCAAAGCTCTTACAGTATGTCATAAATTATTCTATTCTATTCAATGCTATTTATGATTTATGATTTTTTTTTTATGTTAAATCAGCTGATATTGTGTCTATGATTGATTGTTCTAGCAGCTCACAGTTTAAAATTTGTCATATTTGACATGTGTAATATTTCAATGTTAAAATATTTTCCCTATTTCAGCTTAATGTGCAGCGAAAACCATTTCAAATAGATTATGTATTTATATTATTTATATTTTAACAGTTTTAGTTCACATGCAGTCTGATGATTTATTCCCCAAAACATTTGACTGACGTTTTTGCACTGTGACTGTCAGATCATGAATATGAATAGTTAATGCTCAAAGTGATGTCTGAAACTAATCAGTTCAATGTGAAATCATTAATCATTAAACCTGCATAAAAAAACGAGCTTATTCGCAGCACAGATTTACTGATGGCTGTTCCTGGAATTTGCGAATCGCCCCAAAAAACTGCAGAGGTAGTTCCTTTACATAAACCCTTGTGATGTGAATTAAAGTTTTTTTTAAGTTGTTTTATTTATGCTTTATTTTCTTACATCGGCAAGTGTCTTCTGATCGAAATCTACACAGAATATAACTGTATACATGAGGCCCCATGTAGCATGGTGTATCTAGTCCATGAGTCGTATGGACTACTATACTTTTAAGGTACTTTGTGGTGCTTTTTTGTTTGTTCTTTTTTGGAGTTCAACAGCCCTTGGTCACTGTATGCTTTCATTGTATGGAAAATAGCTACCTATACATTGAGTGAATATTGTCTGAATAACAAACTATACAGAGGAACTGTTCACACTACACAAGCATACACCACCCCTCACAAACACTTGAGATGTGCGTGTGTTCATGAGTTAATTAGCTTGCTCTCTGGGCTGTTACTGCAGTTCGTCCTCTCGTTAATACATCAGGGTTAACAAACCGTTCTGCCCCTTTAAATATTCTCCACTAATAAAGCCGGATCATTTTCATCCTGAATTTATGAGTGGATACACACAGATGAGTGTTATCTTGCCTGTCCCAGTTCTCATTTAGGTAACAAAGGCAAACAATGGATTTCGTATAATAGAATTTGATTAGTTTAGCTCTCACAGCTTTATTATAATAAAGGACAATGTTTATTTTTAAACGGAACCGTGATTTAGTAATCTTAATAACTCAAATCACAAATGACCTATAAGATGTGCTTTCATATCAGCGGTAAGTGAAATTGGGATGGATCAGATACAGCATGAAGACCTCGTTCTTATAAAAGGTTTTTTTAGTCTGATGTACCTAATTCTCAGGTAACCTGAGCTAATCACAATTCACCTACTATCCATACTAAAGAGTATGCTATTGTTGTTAGTGCTTCCAAAATATCTCTTCTGATAATGATAAGCTAGTATCTCATTATAATAACTTAGTATATCATAATAATGAGAAACGTTCTTATAATAATGATTTATTATCTCATAATAATAAAAACATTATCATAATAATGATTTAGTATCTCATAATAATAAAAACATTATCATAATAATGATTTAGTATCTCATAATAATAAAAACATTAACATAATAATGATTTAGTTTCACATAATAATGATTTAGTATCTCATAATAATAAAAACATTATCATAATAATGATTTAGTATCTCATAATAATAAAAACATTATCATAATAATGATTTAGTATCTCATAATAATAAAAACATTAACATAATAATGATTTAGTTTCACATAATAATGATTTAGTATCTCATAATAATAAAAACATTATCATAATAATGATTTAGTATCTCATAATAATGATTTAGTATTTCATAATAATGATTTAGTATCTCATAATAATAAAAACATTATCATAATAATGATTTAGTATCTCATAATAATAAAAACATTATCATAATAATGATTTAGTATCTCATAATAATAAAAACATTATCATAATAATGATTTAGTATCTCATAATAATAAAAACATTAACATAATAATGATTTAGTTTCTCATAATAATGATTTAGTATCTCATAATAATAAAAACATTATCATAATAATGATTTAGTTTCTCATAATAATTATTTAGTATCTCATAATAATAAAAACATTAACATAATAATGATTTAGTTTCTCATAATAATGATTTAGTATCTCATAATAATAAAAACATTATCATAATAATGATTTAGTTTCTCATAATAATGATTTAGTATCTCATAATAATAAAAACATTATCATAATAATGATTTAGTTTCTCATAATAATGAGTTAGTATTTCATAATAATGAGAACCTTTCTAATAATAATTTATTAGTATCTCATTATAATTATAAACATTATCATAATAATGAGTTAGTATCTCATTATAAAAATGTAGTATCTCATATTAATGAGAAACTTTCTCATATTTCATAATAAAAAACTTTATCATAATTATGACTTGGTATCTCATAGTAATGGGAAACTTTCTTAAAAAAACAAAATGGCTCTCATTATGAGATACTAAGTTATTATAATGAGATACTAGCTTATTATAATCAGAAAAGTTCTCATTATTATGAGATACTTTCTCATAATAATTATTTAGTATCTTATAGTAATGGGAAACTTTCTTAAAATAATAATATCTCATAATAATGAGAACTTTTCTCATGAGTTAGTATCTCATTATAATAACTTAGGTTCTCATTATGAGATACCAAGTTATTATATTGAGATACTAGCTCATTAAAATGAGATACTTTCTTATGATAATGTCTTAGTATCTCATAATAATGAGAATTTCCCATAATAACGAGTTAGTATCTCATTATAAAAACATAGTATCTCACATTAATGAGAAACTTTCTCGTATCTCATAATAAGAAATGTTCTAATAATAATGACTTGCTATCTCATAGTAATGGGAAACTTTCTTACAATAATTATATCTCATAATAATGAGAACTTTTCCCATTGGCCCTTCTCAATCATGGCCTCCTAATAATCCTCATCCATTAATTGGCTCTATAACTCTGCTCGCTCCTCATCACCAATAGCTGGCACACTATGGCCGCTGTTGCATCATCCAGGTGGATACTGCACACTGGTGGAGGTTGAGGAGAGTCCCCTGTTCACTGTGTAAAGCGCTTTGAGTGTAATGTCTATATAGCGCTATATAAATGCAACATTCATTGCTATTCGACAATCGTTCATCTTAATAAGTCTTTTGCGAATTTTTGCTGCTCAGGAGGATCTGCAGGGCCAAACCAGAGAATATATATCAAATATATGAGTACTTTTTTCAAATGAAGTCTCAGCTGTAAATGGAATTAAGGCCTGTAATTGTGTGCCAAGAAAGTCTGTGAATATTTCATCTTGTTTGGTGAACTGCTCAGAGTCATTTAGAGATTATTTGAGGTTATTAAATTGTGTTAGCAAAAACCAGCTCTTTTAGAAAGTGCTCTGATCAGAAAATAGAAGACAAAATAAATTTGACCAACATTACTGCAGAAATTACATAAATTATTCACTTATCTGTGGGATGGAAGGGAAGAATATTTCTTCAAAGGCCCATGTTTTGCATTTGTAGGCTTTAAATTGATTAATGAAATTATTATATTTATGGAAGGCAAGATTTTCAGTGAATAATTTATATTTCAGTCGGTTCCTTACACAAAGATATTGCATGGTTTTAAAAGACTTAAAAGAATATATAACTTGTCGGCATTGTCCTCATCCACTTTCATTGGCAAAGAGCAACAAGAACATTGTTCTAGTTAAAGAAATGTTTCAAAATAAATATACTAGTTTAGACCAGTCAACAGCATTAGTTGCATAATGTTGATTACCACAGAAAAAAAATTCTAACTCGTACATTGTTATTTAAAAAAAAAGCAAAAATCGTGGTTACAGTAAGACACTTACAATGGAAGGGAAATGGGGTAAGTCCATAAACATTCAAATACACGTTTCAGAAGTATAGCCACAAGACGCAAACATTATACATGTTAATATATTTAAAGATGTTATCAACACTGCAAAATATGCTTGTGTTTCACTTGCATTTAATAAACGGAAGCAGAAAAATATCACTCTTTAAATACAGGACGTGTGCACAAACGCGAAACTGCTCCAGGTAACTGTTATTGTGTTTGCACTAAGAACTGTGGGATGCGGTGACTGTTGGGGAAATTAAATTTGCTGGGCTACGGGGGACATTACATCAATATCCCTCCGCTCTCCGGTGAACACAAACCAAATCAAGCTGCAGCCATACACACACACACACACACACACACACGCGCGCGCACAAAGAGAAAGACTGATGGTGAAAAAGCGAGACAGAGCACCAGGTCACTCTATTTTCAGGTCAGACCCAAGAAAATGAGCTTTTATCTGAGGAAAACGTGCCAGTAATGCGGTTATAAAGCTAACCATTCGAATCCCTGCAGAACTTTTTAATGCATTTCACTATATCTCAAAGGAAAATTACTGAAATATTCACATTTAATCAAGGAAATTAAGACAAATTGTTGCAAGGCTTGCCGTTAATATGGGAGCCGAAGGCACAGCTTAAAATACATTTAATAAAATCTTTTATGAGGTTGGGTTAAGCTTGGCTATAGATAGCAAGGATGTAAACAAAAACTGGAGGCCTATTCAAGATTGGGGGAACCAAATGTAATTTGAAGAATTGGCCATTTAAAAACCCCATTTAAAGACCACAAATCAGAGTATGTCTTTAAATGAGCACTCGGTAACTTTCTGTCATCTAGGACGTGCAGTGACACCTAGAGGTGTGGATGCAGCATATTTCAAAATCAATAGTTTTCAGTCACAGATACCATTGTATAAATTCACTATTCACGGTCAGCCATATTTAATTAAATCAAATGAAAGTGTCAAATAACAGTCTGGTTACTGACATTAAGAGAGTAGTATTCGGCTGGTCATGTGATTCTAACATGGCAGCCCCCATAAGGGGACCCTCTCCATGCAGAATAAAACAGTTTATAAATGGTTACTGATATGACTGGATTCTTCAATTCATGTGAGTGCTCATAATTTTATAAATATGTTTTCAAATTACATTTAATTTCTTTAGGATTAAAGCGTTTTTAATGAGGACAAAATACAGAATGCAACTTTAATATTTCTGTAATCTAAAATATATATATTTTTTTACTTATGAACCAGTTCTGTTGAGTCTAAAGTGTGAAACATACAGCGTGACCAGTGTAGTCTGATTCCCAAACCAGTAACTCTTATGAACCAGTTCTTTTGAATCTACAGTGCAAAACATACAGCACAATCGGTGTAGTCTGATTCCTGAATGAATGACTCTTATGAGCCGATTCTTTTGAATCTACAGCATAAAACATCCAGCATATTCCGACTCACAAAACGAATGACTCTTATGAGCCAATTCTTTCAAATCTACAGTGCAATCAGTTTAGTCTGATTCCCGAAAGGACGAGTCTTATGAGTCGGTTCTTTTAAAGCCGAAGCCTGAAACAAACTGCGCAATCAGGATCTTTCTGAAGCTAAAGAGCGAAACATACAGCATGACCAGTTTAGTCTGATTCCCAAAAGAATAACTCTTATAAACCAGTTCATTTGAATCTGAAGCACAAAACAAACACTGCAACCATATAGTCCGATTCCCAAACAAATAACTCGCATGAACAGGTTCTTTTGTACCTGTTCTTATCTACAGTGCAAAACATACAATCTACAGTGCAATCTGCTACCTCCTGAACGAATTACTCATATCAGCCTCATCAACCATGGTTAACCCTTTATAGTTCAGGGTTAACCCTTTAATAGCTGTGTCCACTCTATCACTCAGGTGGGTCTGCCAGTTAAGAGGTTGAATAACTGGAAAAGACATTTATTTAATCCCGTCCGACTCGAAATGAACCAAGAATTGTTACTGTGATACTTTTGAGACTTGAATCTGAGTAATTGCTGGATGGTTGTTGATATGATCATGATATGATTATTTGACTGAAATAAAAAAAAGTATTTTTATGTATAAAGAAACTCTGTCTAAAATGAATCTGGACCTTTATACTAGAATGAAAGATGAGACACTGCTGGTGGTCACCACCCAAACAGTTTCCTCGTCGAGAGTTTTAGCTGGGCTGAATTTAGTTGGTGTCGTTTGGTAGAAAGACAGGAGCGGCCAATGAGAAAAGCAGGTCATGCATAAAACAGGCAGGATGTAAATTTGAGTGTCGGAGTGTGCAGCCACATGAGCAGAAGAGCCGCTCGACAGGAACCACAGGATACGGGCCAAACAGACAGACGACTCTTAATATAGAAGCATCCAGAGCTGAAAACCCAAGCCTGCAGGAGACTTCTCACCATCAGAAGTGCTGAAGATCATCTGTGAAACTCTATATATGAAGCTGTCTGTCTCTCTTATTTCTCATCACAGTTCAAGTTCCATTTCCATAGTCCTTAAGGACACTTGGGTTTAGTTATTTTCAAACACAGGATTTAAAGGGAGAGTTCATTCATATTGATCAATTCTGCCATCATTACATTACATTGATGCACGTAATTTAACTTTACTAAATTGTCTCCACAGTCATGTAACATTCATGAGATCCTCCATCAGGATCCAAACTTGTTCTTGAACTACTTTTTTGGGGATTTTTTATTTGTTTTTTACCTGGCGAACGAAATACAGGTGAATAAATCCAATAGATTTACATTGTATTAGGGATCTGAGCCATATCTAGCTTATGGATGGGCACTTGTGCCAGTAAGCAACCATATAGCAACCACATAAAACACCATGCCATAGAACAGCTTAGCAACCGCATAGCAACACCCTGGTAACCATTCACAATACTCTAGCATCACGGTGACCAGTTTTGCACAGCCAAGCTCCACATACATTTTCTTCAGTGCTTTCTTCAGGTAGGCTATACAATGGGTTGGAAAAAAATCCCATAGACTTACACTGAAGGAGGGACATGCGCCATATCTTGAGACCAGAATACCATAAAGACTTAGGAGCAGGCTCTTTGACCTTGGCAAGTACACAACCACCTAGCAACCACCCTAAACACCTGAGCAACTGCATAGCAACACGCTAAACACCCTAGCTTTTTTGCTGCGAGTTTTGGACAGGAAAGCACATTTTTCATCATAAAAAGTATGAGAAATCTAGTTTTCTATTATCAATCGCAAGATTTAGAGCCATAATAACTGTTGTTGTCTCTGTGCGTTTCTAAAGAGCTCAGCAAGAGTATGGAATGGTCTCAACTGGTGCAGATGTTTGTTTGTAGCTCTGCTTCTGTAACTGCAGCCCTGAAAAGCAGTTAAACTCTGTTTGAATGAGAGCTGCTCTTTCCTCAGGCAAAGACTCTGTGATTGTGTGTGTGTGTACTTTGTAGATTTCTACACTTTTACAACAGGAGTTTCAACAGCCTTCCAGCAAGGCAAAGAAAGGGTTTCTCTTGTAGTTTCTCTCTCTGCTACCCTGTTTAACTTGTGTCTGGGGATTTATGATGCCTTCATGTGCTATCGGAATTATCCTACATCCCATTTCTGAAATGATATTTACGAGTATGAGGAACTTTTATTTTGACACCATAAGAAATATTATTCATCTTGCTGACGATAATGTCATTTTGGTCAAATAAAAGCTATTTTCATGGTGTAAAATGTACAACATGCATCAAATGGTTGCTGTTATACAAATGAATATGATCAAAATGATAAGCAAGTATTTAGAAAAATGAATAAAACCAAAGTCATTCACTACAGAAACCGTACTCTCTTCTCCACCATGATGAAAGTTTAGCACTCCTCCCATCTCGGAAACCCAGTCGTAATTACGACTTGAGAGGTCGTTCACGTGCAACTTCTGAGTAGGAAACTCGTATTTACGATAATCCTGACAGCCCGTGAAGGCAGTAATAGAGCATAGCAAGTCTCAGAGCTTTTAAAGGGACAGTTCACCTAAAACTGAAAATTCTATCTTCATTAATTCCCTCATGTTTTTCGAATATTTATGACTTTCTTTCTACACAAAAAGGTGAATTTTGAAGAAGAGCCTGGCCTTTATTTTCCATATAATGGAAAAGGACTGGTGCTGAAATGCTCCAAAATAAAAAATAAAAAAAACAATCAAATCTTTATTAAAGTGGTCCATAAAATTTGTGTACTAGGTTAAAAGTTTACTAAAGTAATTCGAGATGAAATTTAAGTTATTATTCTTTGAAAATAACAAATAAAAACAAATTTTTTAAATAATATATGGTGTCATAAGATCAGTTAAAGACGAATAGTTAAAGCTGGTGTTATTTCTGCGACATTAGCGCCACCGAATGAAATAGCTAAAATAAACAATGTTTTCAAAACAGCTTTCTGAATACGCCCCTTCTTCAGTTGTTCAAACAGTCAGTTAGGCCCGCCCCCAACTCACACAATAGAGTGCAACAGTACCCTACCCACTTATAAAGGGTTTGGATTACAGAATTGTAATGCAAGAACCAATGTGGTAAATCTCAACATTACAGACTTTATTTTAAGGCATAAACATAATTGAAAATCTGACATAAACGAGGGCAAATGTAAAACTATAAATTTTAGGTTGTTGATTAGAAGCATAGAAACAATGTAGTTTATGTTTATTGTGAAATATTTAGACAGAAGCATATACCACGGACTAACAACCTCGGAGCTCACGGTAGGTCTGTCTTTAAAAGTTATTTTTAAAAATCAATTCGTACCATATATATACTGTAAGTGCAGAGAGACCGATTCGCGTCATTCAGAGTGTGTCATTGAAGTGGGCGATTCCTTCCGGTCTAATTTTGTGAGCTTTCTTGGCTGCGGTTATCTGATTGGTGGATCTTTCACTGCTGTACCACGGGTACTGTTGTTGTTCACCAAGAATTCCGCTATAAAACACGATTTCTAAACAATGAAGTTGAAATAATGCAGATGGATGGCTTCAACAGAAGCATATACCACGGACTAACAACATCGGAGCTCACGGTAGGTCTGTCTTTAAAAGTTATTTTTAAAAATCAATTCGTCCATGTAAAAAATGCATGGGATTTTTACTTCTGGAACCCGACTTTTGCACTCTATTGGTTGAGTAATAGTGTTGGGGCAGGTCTAAGTGGGTCGTTCAAAACAAACACAAAAAATTTTCATAGCGCCACAGAGACACAGTGTTTAAAGTTTTCAATAAAATTAAGTATTTTAACACTGAAAAAGGTACAAACTTCAGCTTTAAGGCATGCTAAATCTAATGTAATTTGGTCAGTGGTCGACGCACCATTTTTGTAGTACATATCCATATCACTCTTGTAATCCATTTCAGAGTTTAAGTAAAAGGTAAAATTGTAGACTGACTCGTAAAGTGTGCTGGGGCTCACGACCTCCCGAGTGTCAGAACTCGCACACCTGGCTTTACTGGATTCTCCACTAATTATTTTCCTCCCAGTAACCGATTATAACACTCTACTAACTGCATAATAACGCCCTGACATCCACTGACAACACACATCATTGCATCGAGTTTTGCATTGAAAGAACCACTCACATTTTCTTCCTTAAATATCAAAATATCTATATATTTACTAATTAAATGTAACTGAATATTGACCCCAATTCTATGCAATATACTCTTACACACTCTGTTGACACACAGACACTGTGGAACAACTCCACAGTAATATATGCAGCGGCTAATTAAGGATCGCTAAACTTGTCTATTAGCTGCTAGTGTTCACACAAAACAACAACCACACTCATAAAACCCTCAGGCATACAAAACTATCACTAGCACACACACACACACGCACACACGCACACACGCACACACACACACACACACAAATCAAGATTCTCTTGAGGCAAAATCACATTTGGAAACAAGGAGTCATTAGTTTATTCCTGACACAGCTTGAATGTGTCACTCTTTAACAACTGTTTATTTTATCCGATGTGTTTATAGAGTTATGAAGAAATCACAATAACATGATTTAGCTTTACTGGAGTTTGTGACACTGCTACGGCTAACAGAAATTAAATTAAATCAGGTTTGAGACAGGATAGTCAGAAGAGACTAACCATAGTGTTTGGAATTGAATACCAGAGTTCTGCATACTGTGATGTGTATACTGCATACTGTACACCAGTTAAAAAAAAAAAAAAATAGTATTTTAACCAGCACACGGTATGCAATGATACAATTTATTTTTAAAGACAGAAAGGATACTGGGTCATAATACAAAGGATACATTTAAAAAAAAAAAACATGTAGGGTACTTAGATATGCAGAGAAACAGGTGGCATGTATAATGATAAACATTTTACACCGTAGTATGCTACGTTATATTCAGTTTAATTTAGCATGAAGCATCCAGTTATCATCTTGGACATAAATGTCTTTATTTTAAGAATTTTCATTTCAGTCTGTCTCTGGCTCCCCACACGTTCATGAAATGTATCTATGCGGCACTCGCCCCATTGAAAATGAACGGTGTGTGTGTTTTGAATTACCTCAGCGATTGGTTATTACTAGCCAAACAGAGGCACTACTGAGCGAACACAGAGACTTGCTGTTTTTCCATATGGAAAATCTTGTCTAATTTCAACTGCTGAAAAAAGCACACATTTCCCCAGCCAGTAAATCTCCTTTTTTAGGAGTTCATGCATGTGCACCGCATGAACGAGCACGTACAGACCATTCTTTGGTGTCTGTTTCAGTTCAAACTGAAAAAAACATTACCACTGTAGTAATTTAATTTCCATGTGCATTGCGGTAACTCGCCACTGTCTGGCTGCTCTAGCACCATGGACAGCGCCAGCCTTCTAACAACTGGGTGTTATGCTGGGTCAAGTTTTCAGAAGAAAGTGCTGACCACAAATGCATCCAACACAGGGTGGAGCACGGTTTGTAATGGACGGCCGACTTCCGACACCTGGAAAAAGCCTTTGGACTGCGCAAGCTCTCCATTAAGATTGCACTACTGCTGGTTCTGGCCTCAGTAAAACGGGTCAGTGACTTAAATGCACCATCAATTGAAAATTCATGTCTGGAGTTTGGCCCCGGTCTTTCAAAAGCCACTGTCAAACTCAGAAAAGGCTATTCAGAGCGCAGGCGGTTCAACTTCAAGCTTTCTTCCCTCCATTTAATTCGGATGAGGAACAATCCTTGCATTTTATATGCCCTGTGCGGGCGTGACATGCATACGTTGAGACTGTCTGATCAGCTCTTTGTGTGCTATGGAGGACGCATGAAAGGAATGTCCGTCTCTAAGCAAATTCTTTCTCACTGGATCGTTGATGCGATTGCCCAGACCCATGAGTCAAAGGGTAAGAATTGCTCAATTGGCTTAACTAGAGTCATGGCCTCCTCATGGGCATGGACGAATGGTGTGTCTTTACAAGACATATGTTTTGCAGATTCAATTTTCATTACAGATACTACATACTGGAAAAATAGTATGTAGTATCTGTTATAAAAATTTTATTAGAAGTACTTAACCATAACTATGTCCAAATGTTAAAACATTTTTAAAGAAGTGTTTAGTAAAAGAGCTTAACCATATTTACTTACAAAAGTTAAATGCCTAAGTATACATTGGTTATCCGTGTTGCTGATCGCCCCAAGCACAGTATGTAGAATGCACATTTCATCATTAGAAGTGTCTGCACGTGCCCTAGATTTTCTACAAATGCAGACAGTCCTCAACATAGTGTGTATTCTGAACATACTGTACCCCACAAGAATTGACATTCAGAGGCAGAGTTGATTAGTCTTGGTTTCTATAGAAAATTCCATTGGCAGTAATTGTGACAGCACAAGCAGTACTAAAGTCAGGGTTGATTTTCTCACTCTGTAGTGTGGGCGTCTCGGTCCCCAGAAGGCTGATTTAAACTATCACACCATCTTAGCAGGGTTTGGATATGCTTTGAGTTTCACACAACGTCCCAGTACAGTTCTAGAACACTGTATGTACATGTGACAGCAGAGGTCCTGAGGGTTGCGTGTCAATCTGGCTTTCATAAATTATGTTTTGTGTTTTGACTGTCCCAATTGACAAGACCTAATTAGAATTTACAAACACGTTACATGTGTTCCTTTAGCTCAATTGAGAACGTGGCACTGGCAAAGCCAAAGTCATGGGGATGGATTTCAGGTCCAGCCTGTGATGTGTCTCAATACCACTAATGTCATGATTTTCCCCAATAATTTCCCTGGCTCGACTTCACAGAAACCATGTAAAGAAACTAACAATATCTCTTATTTATTTTTTTCTCTATTTCTGAGTGCTTTTCTCAGAGCTACAACAACAACAAAAATTACAACAACACACTCAGTCGTTCTCATTATGATGGGTGTGTTGTTTTTCGTTGAATCTGGGTCATTCTGTATCATATTTACTGTGACTGTAATAAGAATGATGGTTCATTTTAATGCATCTAAAAAATCCAAAGCATCCCGGCGGCTACATCCATCCTCTAATTGGTTTGATGTCTATCATCTTGTGCTGTTATCTCTGCCAAAGACCCATTTCTGCTCTACAGATGTTGGCCAGAACATGTGAGTGTTTGTAGACAGCCAGGAATGGCTTTATCGAAAATTCACTCAGACACACATATTAGTCAGCTGACTGCTGGTTTTGGGTGAAGCTCTTGCAGTTTGGCAAGCTCCTCTAGGGGTGTCATCAGGTTTAATATGACACCCACAACCACAGCAAACCCTCATTAAAGGAATAGTTCACCCAACATTTTTTATTCAGTAATCATTTACACATCCTCATGTCGTTCCAAACCCATTTTACTTGCTAGACAGAATGTTTGGGACTGAAATCCTAATTCACTTTCATTATTTGGGGAAAAAGATGCAATGAAAGTGAATGGTGACTGAGGCCTTTCAGTCCCTAATATTTGGACTAACATTCCCTTTTGTGTTCCAATGAAGAAAAAAGTAATGAGTAAATGATGAAAGACTTTTTATTTTTAGGTGAACTATACCCTTAAAGTTTCAAGTTCTTATTAAACTCAATTGCAATTCTGCCACGACACCCTCAAAAATCTCAAACGCTCTCAGAAGCTCAACAGCTTATTGAAATAAAGATAAAAAGGCATTCTGAGAAAGGGAATTATGTCTGCTAGAGAACAGAGAAGTATTTCTGCCAGTCTACTTCCCAGTACATTTGCAGAAAGCATTTTTCTGTTGTCACAAGTCAGATGGCACATCCACAATGTTTACTTGCCGCCTGATACGTATTGCACACTTAAATGGCAAGAGCTTTCACAATTGGATGGTTTTACAGAATTTCTGTGAGGCATAGTGCAAATTACGTTGAATGATTTTCATAGATTGGTGTTGGCGTAGTGGGCTAAAGCACAGAGCTGGTAAGCAGAAGGTCGCTGGTTCAATCCCCACAGCCACCACCATTGTGTCCTTGAGCAAGGCACTTAACTCCAGGTTGCTCCGGGGGATTATCCCTGTAATAAGTGCACTGCAAGTCGCTTTGGATAAAAGCGTCTGCCAAATGCATAAATTTAAATGTACTGCAATGCCAGAAGCCTCATTCGCAAAATGGTTTACACATCCCATTAATGGTGGCCAAAGAGGCAGTTGATAGACAGTTTTATTTCCACTTTTTCGAACTTTTGATTCCATTTCTAGTGAGAAAGTAGTATTGTAGTTATTAAATATATGCTTGCTTATTGCCAAAACTCTCTCTTTTTTCTCCCAATTTTAAATGCCCAATTCCCACTACTTAGTAGGTCCTCGTGGTGGTGCGGTTACTCACCTCAATCCAGGTGGTGGAGTACAAGCCTCAGTTGCCTCCGCTTCTGAGAACGCCAATCTGCGAATCTTATCATGTGGATACTCTTTTAGTACAGTCAACAGCAGAAACACATGTATACGATGCACGCTGAAGCGCAGAGTCCGTGCGTACTGTGCTGATGTTGAAATTTGCATCAAGCGTACTGTGTACGCGTTGTAGCTCTACACATCGATCAAATAGCCCCTTTGCTTTTACTGACTAAGTTGGCACTTTTTGGATAAAATAAGCTGCAGTGTGGGCCAGACTTTAAACTGAGTCAAAATTCTGGCTACGTAAGACTAAGATGTCACTACTAGTGTCTTTTAACACCATGATGCCAATGCTGGGCCAGACGTTGTCTGCCACAAAGCGACTTGTAAATTTTCCCTGAGTGACCGAGTTGTGGAGATCACAGAGCTAACATGTCCCTTGGGGGCATCCAATGGTGCAGCCATCCATGTGGTCTCAGCCGAGCAGGTGAGGAGTCGGCAGCACAAAGTCTTAGAAAGACCGGCTCTGTTCTTGAAATGTCCTCAGGCATGAAGCTGCTCCTCCTCTCCCTCTGACTGTTTGTCTGAGACTGACAGGGCCTGGAGTTGCTCTTTTTGATATGACAGTGTAAGTATCACTTCATCTTGTTGATGCCACAGGCCAGTTTGTCATCTGCCGAGACTTCACTCCCCAAAACAAGGTTAAAAACATCATTGCGGGCCTTGGGATCCCTTTAAGAGCATCTTTTCTAATCTCCTTCCTCAGTGCAGCCCAAGTGTGTGTGTGTGTGTGTTTTCTTTATCAAATACATATATGTGACAGTCTCCATGTGCCATGTGTCTCAATGAATGAAGGCCTGAAGGGTTGGACTCTTTTATCTGTCTGTTCTCTGTGTGGGATTCTCTCTCTCTGAGTGTGAATGCATCGGGTCAGATCCCTCATTTCAAACCCAACCAATTACAGCAAATGCTAGAGGTCTGGATACAATTTGGAAAGGACGTGTAGAGGTCTGCAACAGTGGTTCTCAACTCATTTTGCTTCAGAACCTAGATTTTACAATGGACATCAAGCGGTGGCCAAGTTGACATTGTTTATCATACAAAACTGATTGTCCAGCCTCTATGTTACTTCATTATGATGTCAAAATTTCAGAGATGAAAGAAAGAATTTCTATGTAGATTGTTTGTAAAACCATTTTTAGAACAGGGAAATGTTCGAGCACAGAAAGGAGGAGTAAGGAAGAAATAATCACATGCAAGTGTAACGGGAGCCAGCTGGTAGATAGCTGTGCATTGTGTAAACCTCACTCTCCTGACCTCAACAGGTGTACTAGCGACTGACGCAAGAGGCTGTAGCCTTTAGCCTCCTTGTTAGAGCACCCGCCTCCCATGCCGGAGAGGCCGGTTCGAGTCCCGTACGGAGCGGGTAGAACAGGAGCGTCACAATGGTGCCGTGACCCGGATGGGAGTGAGGTTTAGGGGGGTGAGTGTAACGGGAGCCAGCTGGTAGATAGCTGTGCAGTGTGTAAACCTCACTCTCCTGACCTCAAATGGTGCACTAGCGACTGACACTAGAGGCTGTAGCCTTTAGCCTCCTTGTTAGAGCACCCGCCTCCCATGCCGGAGACGCCGGTTCGAGTGCCGTAGAACAGGAGGCTTTATATTCTGCAATCACACTGTGTACACTCTTCTTAGATTTTCTCTGGGCTCACCGAGGTAGCTTAACAAATAACAAAAAAACTCTCAATAAACAAACTTCCCGATGACATATAGTTCTTTAACTTCAGGGAACACGCCAACACTGGACAGACGTGTCGCTCTCTCACTCTCTCTCTCTTGTCTGGCGGTGGCGTGGCCGTTTATATGCCGCTCTACCCATGCTCACTGGAATTAGAGACATAATTATAGATAATTTAGCTTTAGATTTGCAAAATATTTCAAGGTTCATCTTGCCATTGAATCATTAGCTGTGTTTGCATCCAGTTGTTTCCACATTTCCAGCAACAAATGTAATTTATGCAAAAACAAATTGAATACTGCATTATAACTTTGTGAATAAAGCATGGGTTTCCATCCCATGTGTTCAAGAGAACAAAATTGTCACTTCCGGGGAAAATGGCACAAAATATTAATTGAAATGGAAGTTGCAACTGACAGGGAAACCTGGCTCTTTTGTTCAATGTAATAAATTAGTTGCAGTTAAGAGCACCTAAACAAAGCGCTCCAACAAACCTCATGTTTGCTTATGGTTGCCAACTTTTCACTATGTGAATACAGGATGCTTTTTGAGTGATTCAATATGGGACTGGGATCCCCTAAGTGTTTTGCAGTCTGAATACTCAATCTAAAAATATTTAAAATCATTATTTTAAGATTATTGTGCTTTTTTTGACCACATATTAATTGAGTAAAACCATTTAGTAAAAATGGTTTTACTAAATAAAGAAAAAAATCAGTCACACTACAGGACTATTTATGTGAAGAAGTAGAAGAAGAAAAAGAAGAAATGTTGACCAGTTACAGAACCTAAAATATACACTTTCCATCACTCATTCAAATACATTTTAACCTAAAATCCTAATGTTGATTAAAAAAAAAAAGCTCATGGACATGCAAAATGTCATTCTGTGTGAATTCAGTCTCAGGGTTTTAAAAGCTTTTCTGTTCTTTTTAATCAAACATATTTTGCTTGATTTTTTAAATCATTGCATACATTTTAATTAAATACAGTACAAGCACACAGAAGTCATTACTAAAATTCACAACTGTGTGTAATGAAATATCAGAATAACTAAGGAATATTCTAAAGGTGCAAAATTCAGCCACTGGTTTTTAAAAAGATGTTTCCTCACTGTAGATTCGTTCTTAGTTGACTGTATTCAAAATTGTGTGACAACAACACAAGACAAAATGTGTAAATAAAATACAAGAAACAAAAGACAATTATATAATAAGGACGAGCAAAAATATTATCAAGAGATGAGAAGTTGCACTGTGCAAAAATTTCAGAAAATGTGCTAATTGTCTCTTTTTCTTAATTTTCATTTAAGTGAATTTAGCAACTTTTCACAAACATTTTTCAAGTTGAAGTTCATTAGCTGTGGAATTTTGCTCGTGTTCTTTTCCCTCGAGAGTCTGGTGTAACAGAATTGTGTACATGAGCAGTTTGAAAACACTTGGATGCTCTCTTTCTGTCTGCTTTATTGTGTGCCATTGACTTCAGTGAGTCAACAGTAATTAGGGTCAGCTGTTAGTTAGAGTCATCTACTAATTAGAGTCAAATGTGATCAGCAGTTACTGTACTTACTGTGTTTCTAAGGAATTTGCCTGGCTGAAAAGACCCCCCTAAAATGGTTGGCTGGTTTTAGTTGGTCAGGTCAGGCTGGTTTAAGACTGTTTTGGCCCTTTTTTTTTAGCTGGTTATGCTGGTCTTAGCTGGTCTCCCAGTCGGACTAAGTTGGTGCTCAGTTGTTTTAGCTGGGAGGCTAGCTGGTCTGACCAGCTAAAAAGTGCCCAGAATCCATATAAAATCAGTGAACTGACCACCCTTTTTGAAGTTTAGGTCTGAGTTCGGATTTGCATACTACTCATACTATTTCTGCAATAGACATATATTACAGAAGTAGTAAGAGTAGTATGGGTAGTATGCCATTCCAAATTCATCCTAGGTCTCTGCAGAGCAATAATTGGTGTTTTCCAAACTGTGGGCATTTTCAAACCGGGATGGGTGTTTTTAAACTATCACATGAAAGTAAGGAATCTTAATATAGTAATCAGTGGGCATTTCCAAACCAGGATGGGCATTTATGAACTATCCAATGAAAGTAGGGAGTCTCAATGTAGTAGGCAAATCATGTTAAGCAGTTGAAAATGCCCATCCCGGTTTGAAAATGCCAACTGATTGGGAAAAGCCCATTTCTGTTCTGCAGAGAAATAAGTTTCGACTTTTTTGCTGTTTTTTTTTTCAGCAGGGTGAAAAGGCCATCTTAAAACAGCATAGATTTCCAGGCTTTTTTTTTTTTTGCTTGTTTGGTGCTTGTCTAGCTGTTGGACCACATACCAGCATATCCAAGCATATACCACTGACCAACTCTCTGCTAAGCTGTGATTAAACAAGCATTTCAAAATACTTTCTCCAACATTACTAGCATATTGCTAAATATAATTATTTTATATGCAAATGTTGTTATTTTTTGTGTGACGTTGTCAGTTTTATTTAATAGCACTTTATTTTCATTATTATCAAACTATTTATTTTCCTTAAAATGTATTTTATATATATATATATATATATATATATATATATATATATATATATATATATATATAGCCCTTTGAAAGTACAACAGTGTGTAGAAACAGTGGTAGATGGGTCAAGGACACATTATTTTCTCTGCTGTCTGTGCGTTTACAGAGGAAAGCAGTGAAACCAAATTAAGGGACCCAGGTGCATGAGGAGAGAGAGAGAGAGAGAGAGTACATATGGAAAGAGAAAGAGGGCTACCCTACAGGAATATCCAGCTTAAGCTGGCAGCTGTCTTTTGAAACATGGGAGCTAGTCCATGCTGGTCTTGAGCTTGTCCAAGCTGGTCTTGAGTTTGTCCAAGCTGGTCATGAGCTTGTCCAAGCTGGTCCTCCAGCTACCATGTTCCAAAAACCAGTTTGACCACCTTGAGTTGGAATGACCAGCTGGTAGCTGGTCCAAGATGGTCTTCCAGCTTGGACCAGCTAAAGACTAGCTTGGACCAGCTAAAGACTGGCTTTGTTCAGTTAATGTGCAGCTTGGACCAGCTAAAAACCAGGTAATATGTTCCAAAACACAGCAGGGTAGAGACCTACATGGATGCAACAGACCACTTTGTTGATTTTTATATAAAAGAGTTTTAGTTTTCTTACATCATTTTGCTCACTTGCAGTGTAGACACACGTTCTGTTACAAAACCTAGTGAGCTGTCTACCAAGGCCGCATTTTAAGGCATCATAGGCACAAAGGCTGTTCCAAAGGTAAGCAACAATATCATGTTTACTTTTAAGATACCTAATTGTTGGACAAATTAAAATGTAGCATATATGTATCCTTAAGTGAGAAGACAATCCCCGAATGCACTGTGATTTAACCAGAGACTATTTAGCAGAAACTATTTAGCGGAATGCCCAGCGGTTAATGGATGTAGACGGGAAGTCCGACCTTATGGGTAAAAGAGCCAATCACCTTTTAGATACAGACATCGCCTGTCAATCAACTCAAGAACATGCATGCGCATTAGCTATACAAGCCAAGAATAATTTTTTTACGTAATCTGAGATAAAGAAGCACAATTTATGATCCCAGTGTTGATTTTACTGCTGATTTGAAATATGTTCTTTGATTGTAATCTTGACCAATTGTTTATGAGATTTCGAGATTATGAGTTCCCCATTCAAGTAGATAGATGCTGCACTTTTGTGACAGAAGCTTCCTGAGAGCGTTACAAAGATGGCAACCAGTGGATTACTTGTTAGAAAGATTTTGCATGAACTCATCTTCCAAAATGGCAGACCAAGTTAAGAGAAATGTTGTCTATAAATATGCCAATATTGCTTTCAAAACTTGTACTGTTTTACTGGGTGATTGGGCTTTTCAATAGCTGCCCCCAAGTTGTGGAACAGTCTTCCATTTCTTGTCAGAACTTCACCTACCCTTGCCATTTTTTTTATCAAAACTGACTTTACATTTATGTTCTAGTTGTGTTTCCTTGTTAGTTTGTGTCTTTTATTATTTCTGGAAAACAAAATATTGTAATGATTAATTATTTATTTCAGTGTGATTTCCATCTTCATTGCTGTTATTCATATTTATGTATTATTATTAGATTTATTACTATTGTACAGCACTTTGGCTCAACAGCTGTTATTTTTATTTGATTTAAAAATTGACTTGACTTGACTTTTCCAATATTTATGTGTGTATCGTTTATGCTTATTGGAGTAGGCCTACAGTATTGTGTTTTTAGCATAGCAACATGCTAACATCAGACTATTGAACCTTTTCACAGACTGTGATCATGTGCTTCCACCTTATTTAGCTACTTTAATCTAGCAAACCTTTTATATTTCCAATTATTTTGAAATGTATAACTTCAGGCCATGCTTTGTATTACATTACCTTGCTGTCTGTTTGTGCAGTAGGTTGGAAAAATACATCAAAATGTTATCTCGCATCAGATCACTTTAAATAAAATAAAATAAATAAATAATGTTAATAAAGCTCCACCTGAAACAACATAATCTATGTCTTCATCTTAGCTGTAGTCAGCATTATCAATCTCTGAGAGCAGATTTTCTCTCAAACGCCGCCTGCATAACCACATGTAACGGCAAAGCTTGTAAAAGTCATTTTGTGAGCATAAAAAATCAATATGTTTGGATCAATAAGGGTAAAATGATGGAACACATGATAGATATTATGAGAGAAAGAGAGAGAGAGAGAGAGAGAGAGAGTAAATGCAAAATGATGTCAGCACAGCTGTACTCTGTCTTTGTCTGGAGAATTACAGAATCTTTTTCTGTAGCTCTGTAGCTCTGCACTCTTCACTAGCTTTAATGTGTGTTTGCATCATTAACTACAATAATCAACAATAAAAATCATCATTATTACTGTACGTGCATTAGTATGTGATCTCAGTGTTTTAGTGTCTTTACTGCATCATTACTAAATGTAAAATTTTATAAATATTCCCATTTACCTATATAGCACTCTGTTTACTCTGAAAACGATGCAATGCAACAAACTAGAACTTTTCAGCCTTTTAAAGCTCTCACAGTGGATCGCAAAAACTTCGAAGGGACTAGGGCTTAGGAATTATATTTTCTGTATGGAACACAACCAGAGTTTCCAAGTTGGGAGGAGCCATAAACTTTAAACATTTAAATAATGTGTATCATATGAAGTGCTTCTATACAGATCCTCACAGCACAATCCAAAACACAATATTGGTGTTATTATTATTATTATTTGTTATTACTACATTGAATATTACATTTGACTATACAGTAGAATGTATTTCTGTCCCATTTGTTTCAATTTCACACGTCTAGTTAAATTGACCATGACCATGAAAAAGCCTTCATGACTATGGTCATGAAGGTTGGGTCATGACCGAAAGAACTAGGTCGCGAGTACAAGCGGCCGAAATGGGCTTCCTCAGAAGGGTGGCGGGCTTCTCCCTTAGAGATAGGGTGAGGAGCTCAGTCATCCGTGAGGAGCTCGGAGTAGAGCCGCTGCTCCTTTGCGTCGGCTCCCCTGGCCGCCTCCCTAGGGAGGTGTTTCAGGCACGTCCAGCTGGGAGGAGGCCTCGGGGAAGACCCAGGATTAAGTGGAGAGATTACATCTCCACACTGGCCTGAGAACGCCTTGGGGTCTCCCAGTCAGAGCTGGTTAATGTGGCTCGGGATAGGGAAGTTTGGGGCCCCCTGCTGGAGCAGCTGCCCCCGCGACCCAACTTCGGATAAGCTGTTGAAGATGGATGGATGGATGGATAGTTAATTGAGCTTTTATTTTGGCGGAAAACCGAATGCTACTGTTTTAGTTTTGTATGTTAATTTTAGTCACCTCTGTGTAAACAGTTTGCTATATGGCTTAAAGTAACATACCTTTGCGAATTCTGGAGGCCATCTCAATGGGAATTTGTGAGATTGTGAATTTTGATGGAGGAATAATGTTGGTGAATAATTTCCCCTCGTGGATTTCATGTGGAGTTCAAGTTTGGTGAACTTTGACAACATGAGGGATCCCATGATGCAGACCAGCTCCATGCAAATTAAATTTTTTTTAATTAAGCTACTGATATGACTGGATTTCTCAGCTTTGCTAGAAATGGAAGTGGAGCGTAGTTCTAGCGGGAAGACCAGCAGGTGTACATCATCACATCATTAGCTGGGTAATTCCTAGCCAATCGCACGTAAGCCAATGCTTTATAAGTCCGCTCACAATCTATCACATTGCTGTTTCGGTGTGCTAACACTGCAACCTCCACCTCCCCACCACCACCAGTTGAGCCCTGTCCCGCAGGGGGGTAGGCTCCTCGCCCCTGCCTCCTATCTCCGGCAGGACATGACAGTTCCGGGTACAACTCCCTCGGACTGCCGGACGGGGCCTACGCCAAAGAGAGAGACATCACCTCCCATTTTACATCTATCAAATAATGGCATCTCAAACTTCACTCAAGCCTGGGTGTCTTCCCGATAGAAAGACCATGATAGCCAAAGGTTTGGTGGTGAACACCATGGCTATTAGCCTTCAAACTAGACCAGCAGCAAACCAGCAATAACCAACCTGGATCAGCATGGACATTTATGCTAGTCTAAACCAGTCTTTTCAGCGGGGATGGCTTTAACATAATTCCAGATCATGTGTCATATTTTGGAAATTAACATATTCTTTGCTTCTTGAATATTTTATGGTCATTCATCAGCAGACCATGACAAAAGAATAAATAAATAATAAAAACAAAAATATGGTTCGAGGGCCACATGTTCAGTAGCCCTGAACTAAAATCAGAAAATAGATGGACATCTGAAATGTTCACAAAGTCATTTGTTAGCTATATTCTCTACTGTGTTTGTAACCTTGCCCATGGTGGAGCGGGTGGTCTTTGATTCATGGTTGATGTGGTGTGCCTGTAGTTGTCAGTGGATTGGAGGAGTTCAGGGATTGTTTGTCTTTCTTCATGGTGGAGTCAGTGTCCATATCAGCGAGGGGTCATTGTCAGCCAGTATGGGGTTCTGACATTTCAAGCCTGACAGAACTTTCTGTAGAACTGGTTGATCTATCAATGCTGGAGAAGAATCAGATGTTCTTTGTTCATTGGCCTTTACTGCCAAACTTCATCAGATTCTGGCAATCCATTTCAGACTCATATCAGTTTTCAGGGTTACGTGGAGCAGAATGTATTGATGGAACAATTTCCTCTGGGCTTGGTTTGATGAACTTCTCTGAGCTGTGCTGTGATGTCTGGTTATTGCACCTCTCAAAGTTTGACTGTGGGTTTTAATGGGTCATGTAACTGTGACCACACAGGCCACAAAATGAATTTAGTAGACTTTTAAATTTTAAGACAGATTGACTGCAAATTCTTCTTACAAAGTCTTACTAGGATAAGATCAATAACCAAACTTTTACTGTACTAAAACCACATATGCTTGGAAGAGAACTAAAGACACCCAACACTAGATATTATGTTTACAAGCAAGTCAATAAATCCTCAACACAATTTTATGCATGGCAGTATTAAAAAAATATATATATTTCACAATCATATTGGGACCATAGGTGGCACTTTGAGAAAAGGCCAATAAGACTGTATTACTTGGCTAAAATTAAGGGGGAAGGGGATTGAGGGTAGAACAAAGGAATTTAAATATTTGTCCCTATATGGCTACAAGGGAAATAATATATATCAACTGCCATATTTATCTACAGTATCTATCATTTATCAAATCATATATATATATGTTTTTCTGATTGAATCAGCATTATGATATCACACTGGAATCACACAGTGACAAAATGATGTCACACTGCAATCACACAGTGGCATTATGACATCACACTGCAATCACACAGTGGAACTATAGCATTACACAGCAATCATAGACTCCTCATGAGTCCTCATCTGTTGCTCTGTGTGTCGCTGTGAGATCATTTCCTGTTCTCTCCTGGGTGCTAATTACTGTAGATAACCTCTAAATCCAATCCAACCTGGTGCCATGGCCTTATCTCTCACTTTTAGCTTTCTGGAAACCTCACTTTCCTGTTCTCTCTCCCATTCCCTTATGTGTGTGTTTGTTTAGCTCTGTCTCACAGCACAAGGGAGACACGACAGGTGCTTCCGTGGCAATGGAACTAGCATTCTTCCATCAGGAGTGCTAATCTGATTTAGTGCTGCTAGCCCAGTGCACGGCACGCCTGTCACTGATGCCTGTGGAGAACACGTATCAGTACACAGATACGCCAACCCGACACCATCTGCACGTACAGGTGCCATCAACAGCCTCTCTATAGCTCAGAAGAGTGAACCACGGCTGGCATTCTGTGACGTGAGAGGCCCCAGGAGACTGTGAATGGCAGAAGTCACTAATATCTCTACATCAGTGTCATGAATACCATAAAGAGGAGAAGACAGACAAATCCACTGCAGAAAAATGCCCATGTAGAATGTTTTTCTAAAATATCATATACCTGCTAACTAGGATTGGCTCGATACCAAAATGCTGGCTTTGTCACGATACCAGCTACGGTACATTTGTGTCAATACAAAATATGTATCAATACTAAATTAAAAATGTATAATGTAAAATATTTAGCAGCATTGAGGTGATATATTGACCCAGTGTTCTTGCAGGTGTCTAGTTGTTCAACAAGATTGGAAGAATGGAATCTTAATGAACGTGAATGCGATTACGGCTATACCAATTAAAAGCTGGCAACCGGGCCCAAATGGAATCTGTGCAAAGAAATCTCCTCAAATTTCCACAAAACCGGAACGCCAGTTATTCAATAAAATTCAAGTGTCCCTTTATTGAATATTTTGGCTAATTAGATTATGCTGTCAGTTACCAATAAGAGTGTAATCTCAGCTTTGTTTAACATATTTCACTATAGTAAAATCCATTACACAAAAATCAGCATAGAAAATGTGCCAAAAATTTGAATGCAGGATTTTTAACAAATGATCCTCCTGTAAACTATATTGTTTTGGGTAAAACAGGATATTTGACAAGAAACAATTTAGGGTAAGTCTAGATATTATTAATCGGTATAGACATATGCCAGTATTTGGCAATATGGTATACCACAATAATTAACATGCATGGTTGTGTTATTGGGACACTTAAAAATATAGTTAAAATATCTAGATAACCTAAAAGCCAAATAGCACCATAGCTTCATTTCCATCCATGAGTGAAGATTCACAACCAGAGAGAAAAACACTCACCTAGCTCCAAATGTGAGTAATTATTTGCTTTGGCTAGTAAATTAAACCGAATTACTCACCAGTATAACGCATAAATCATACTGTAAGAACAACTATCCAAGTCAAAGACATACAAATCTTATAAAGTTACCAGGGTTGGTAACTTTTTGAGGAATTATAATCGATGGTTTAATCTCTTGCTTATGATCCTCACTGATGTTACTGTCACAAGTGATTTAAAGGAAAGACATGTAAACTGTCTATTAAAGAAAGGATCTGACACAAGTTGTGCATGTTCTTACAGCTTAAGTTTTAAGTGTTGAAATATAGATAGTGGCCATTTTTTTATATATATATTTATTTTCAAATATTTAGATATTCAACATTTATTTATTAATGTTTAAATTTTTGTGTGTTTATTTAAATGTTAATTTACTTTTTTTAAATGTTCAAAATTCTTT
Source organism: Xyrauchen texanus (assembly GCF_025860055.1). Taxonomy (NCBI): domain Eukaryota; kingdom Metazoa; phylum Chordata; class Actinopteri; order Cypriniformes; family Catostomidae; genus Xyrauchen; species Xyrauchen texanus. The sequence goes on along the minus strand of NC_068321.1, from coordinate 23,004,790 downwards.
TCAGATGAAAAAAAGCTATTAAATTTGTTTTTAAAAGCAATTTTTTTTTTTTTGCACCTTTCAATCTATTTTGTAATGTAATACAATTCCATGATAATACTAGATAATATGATAAGAGCTTGTAGTCCAAAAACCTGGAATGGAATTCGCCATGGGTTCCCTTGGGATTTTCCTATGGGTTTTCCTAATGGGGTTTTTGAACTTTTGTTTAAAATAAGGTCTGTGGTAAACTTTACTTTATGAAACGTGGACGTTTTGTTCTGCAATATAAATTACACACGGACAAAAAAAAAAAAAAAAGAAATGCACACTGGCTTCAAAATTCATGTTCATACAAATTGATGTCATGGCTGAAGAGCTCTATTACTAAGATATAAAAATGTGATACTGGCAGATGCCCAATAGGGAATTTATTGGATTGTGAAAATGGGCGATGCATATCAGAGTGGGTCTAGGTGATTGGTGGGGAAGGGTTAAAAAGAGTCATTTGTGACATCAGAAAGAATGTCATAAAGGTTTGGAACTACATGATGGTGAGTAAATTATACAATTTTTGGGTAAACTATCCCTTTAAGAAACCAAATGGGTTTACTTTAAATTTGTTACCTTTTTTGCACTGGTAAATATATATATATATCTACTACCAACTAACTCTACAGATATGATCAACATTACACTGAGAGCACTGAACACTTGGCAATATTCTGCATCTTCCTATCATTCTACTCCCTCTCTATTTCAGCCCATTTCAAATGACTAATAACCTTTCACCCTCTCCACCACATCTGCACAAGCCGCCCCTCAATTTACATCACATGAATAGAGATGAACCTCCGTCTGTGCTGCAGTGGCCGAGCTGTTTTTTCGTAAGATGATTAGTTTATTCATTTATTGGTCTATTTATCTCTCCCGCCCTTCGAAATCACTTCAGCTTGTGTTTACCTCACAGACAAACTCCAGTCTTTAACAAGCAATTTTGGATTCCTGCTTATCACCTCAGCATAAACACCCCAGTGCATACAAATATTCATAAATATGAGATAATCTGAATGGAGACAAGATGCCGCATTATCAGAGAATTAAACAAATACAGTTGAAGTCAGAAGCTGACATACACTTAGGTCGAAGTCAAACTCATTTTTTAACCACTCCAAAGATTTAATATTAGCAAGCTATAGATTTGGCAAGTCGTTTAGGACATCTACTTTGTGCATGACAAGTAATTTTTCCAACAATTGTTTACAGACCGATTGTTTCACTTTTAATTGACAGTATCACAATTCCTGTGGGTCAGCATTTTACATACACTATGTTAACTGTGCCTTTAAGCAGCTTGGAATATTCCAGAAAATGATGTCAACCTTTAGACAATTAGACAAGTGGCTTCTGATAGGAGGTGTACTGAACTGGAGGTGTACCTGTGGATGTACAGTATTTTAAGGCCTACCTTCATACTCAGTGCCTCTTTGTTTGACATCATGGGAGAATCTAAATAAATAAGCCAAGACCTCAGAAAAAAGAAATTGTGGACCTCCACAAGTCTGCTTAATCCTTGTGAGAATCATGTCAGTTTCGGACATGTGTGAAATTCCACGCTGCAGGTTTTTTTATTTACACTCACTTTAGTGTTTAAGGGGATAGTTCACCCCAAAATTAAAATTCTATCATCAGTACTCACCCTTATGTCGTTCTAATCCCATATGACTTCCTTCCTTGCATGGAACACAAAAGGAGATGGAAATAAAATGCAATGAAAGTGAATGGTGACTGAGTCTAACATCATGCCTAACATCTTTTGTGTTCAACAGAAAAAGAAAAGTCATATAGGTTTAGAAAAACAATATGATGGAGAGTAAATGATGACAGAATTTGTATTTTTGTATCCCTTTACTCTTTTTGTATTTTTGTATTCTTTCTTGATTTGGCCATGCATTCCCTCTAAAACTCTCTTTGGGTACACTTTTAGCTGTGTGTTGTATATACATGTGTGCGGGATAGCTCCACTATATACTTTGTTTCTTGGCAAACTGTAATTCCACCATATTGGCTACAAACAGTAAATAAATATCTTCTGTCTTGACATTCTACACACACACACACACACACACACACACACACACACACACACACACACACACACACACACACACACACACACACACACACACACACACACACACAAGCAAACACACACACACACACACATACACTCTTGTTGTGTTTCCATGTTTTATGGGGACTTTCCATACACATAATGGTTTTTATTCTGTACAAACTTTATATTCTATCCCCTAAACCTAACCCTACCCCTAAACCTAACCCTCACAGAAAACTTTCTGCATTTTTACATTTTCAAAAAACATAATTTAGTATGATTTATAAGCTGTTTTCCTCATGGGGACCGACAAAATGTCCCCACAAGGTCAAAAATTTCGGGTTTTACTATCCTTATGGGGACATTTGGTCCCCACAAAGTGATAAATACACGCTCACACACACACACACACACACACACACACACACACACACACACACACACACACACACACACACACACAAAAGCAAACACACACACACACCTCATAATCCTCTCATGAAATTCAAGTGTACTCTCCATCGTTGATCTTTGAGTGCACAGGCGTGTAGATGCTGGAAGATATCGATTGCATCCTCTTCATGATTCGGCAGCTTTAGGAGCTGTCAGACTATTGCTTAGCAACCGCTTGCGTAAATGTGGCGCGGGGCTTGTTCTGCTTTTCATCAAACAAGAAAAACAGAGAAGGGAAAACACAGAGATATCACAATATCAAACATGCCCTTAATTTTGTGTGGGACTTACGGTTAAAGGAATAATTCGTCCAAAAATGAAAAATTCTGTCATCAATTACTCACCCTCATTTATTCTAAACCTGTTTGATGTTCTCTTTTCTGTCGAACATAAAAAAAGCGTATTTTTTCAAGAATATCCTGGCCTCATTTGATAAAATTTATTGTGATTAATCGCATAATTGTTTGTAGTTAATCTCGATTAATCGCAGATTTTGAAAGTGCTGAAATTTGACACTATATATACTTACACTTTTCTTTTCAAATACTACTTTATTTTTTATGGCTCTTTTTTATTTTTACATTTACTTTAATTATATGGAAAAGTACAGCCAGGATGCTCTTCAAATACTTGCCTCTACTGTTCCACGAAAGAGAATAAGTCTGGAACAACATGACAGTAAATAAATGATGACAGAATTTTCACAATATTCTGCATCTTGGATTGTTTTTCATAAATTTTTAGCATCTTGAAAACAACAAAGTCGATATGCTTAGAGAGAGAGAGAGAGAGAGAGAGAGACCAGAATGGATCCACCTAATTTTTGCATCTTCTTCTTCTATCAGCTGCTCCCGTTAGGGGTCGCCACAGCGGACCATCCATGATCCACATACTGTCTTGGCACAGGTTTTATGCTGGATGCCCTTCCTGACGCCACCCCCAGTGGCTGTGGGACTCTCACCCACACCTATGGGACAATTTAGATTATCCAATTCCCAGTTGAGCTGGTACTTGAACCTGACACCTGACACCTTCTTGCTGTGAGGTGACCGTGCTAACCACTGAGCCACCGTGCATTTTTTCACCCCTCATTTTTGCATCTAAATCAGATTAATATATAATGACAGTCCAAAGAGAAAAAATGGAGGATCATGGGATAAGTGGGTCATGATGCACTGATTTCCCCAGATTCCTTACAAGTGTGAAGTGCTTTGAAGACAGATGTCACATTAAAGGAGGTAAGGGAGAGCTGAGCTTCAGAAACGTCACATAATCCCTGAGTTCAACATCACTGAAAACCAGAAATGTTTCTTGAACGCACCGGTTTTAATAAGGCCTCCTTTAGACCCGGCTGGCATAGCCATACACAACACCAGCAGCCGTATAAAGAGAACACAGGTGTAAATGTTGCGATAATTTCCTGGAGACATTTGGATATTAATTAAAAATGTGTTTAATTACTTTCTCTCTGCTTTAATGGGGGTAATCAGCTATGCTATTAATATTATTTTTAACTACATGGGAAAGTTAACTTGATTGTACACTGTTCACAGAGGTAATTCTTTCTTTGATGAATATGAAGCTATAAACCCTAAAGAATCATATGTTTTACCCTAGTATCTCATTATTTCAAATTATAAAATTATTGTGAAAAATTACACTGATGAGCCAAAACATTATGCCTAATATGCTGTTGGTCCTCCGCGTGCTGCCAAAACAGTGCCAACCCGCTGAGGCATGGACTCTACAAGACCCCTGAAGGTGTCCTGTTGTATCTGGCACCAAGACATTAGCAGCAGATCCTTCAAGTCCTGTAAGTTGCGAGGTAGAGCCACGTGAATCTGACTTGTTGGTCAAACACACACCATAGATGCTTAATTGGATTGAGATCTAGGGAATTTGAAGGCCAGGGCAACACCTTGAACTCTTCATTTTGTTCCTCAAACCATTCCTGAACAATGTGTGCAGTGGCAGGGCACATTATCCTGCAGAAAGAGGCCACTTCCATCAGGAAATATAATTACCATGAAGGGGTTTACCTGGTATGCAACGATGTTTAGGTAGGTGGAACGTGTCAAATTGACATACAAATGAATGAACAGACCCAGTGTTTCCCAGCAGAACATTGCTCGGAGCATCACACTCCCTCCACTGGCTTGTTGTCTTCCCACAGTGCACCCTGGTGCCATCACTTTCCCAGGTAGAAGGCGCACGCATACAGGTCCATCCAGATGACATAAAAGAAAATGGTACTCATCGGACCAAATGACCAAGGTCCAGTTTCAACGCTCGTGTGCCCATTGTAGGCGCTTTTGATGGTGAACAGGGGTCATCATGGGCAGTCTGACCGGTCTGCCCCATATGCAGCATGGTGCAATGCACTCTGTGTTGTGACACATCCCTCCCTTAACCATCATTAAAATGTTCTGTGACTTGTACCACAGTAGACCTTCTGTTGGTACGGACCAGATGGGATAACCTTCGTTGCCCTTGTGCATCGATGAGACATGGGTGTCCAACACCCTGTTACCTGTTTGTGGTTTGTCCCTCCTAAGACCACTACTAACCGGGAGCACCCCACAAGCCTTGCCAGAGATGCTCTGACCCAGTCGTCTGGCCATAACAATTTAGCCCTTGTCAAAGTCGCTCAGGTCTTTACTCTTACCCATTTGTCCTACATTCAATATGTTGACTACGAGAACTGATTGTTCGCTTACCATCTAATCCACCCCAGACCCTTTTTAGGAAATGATCAATGTTATTAGCTTCACCTATGAATTGGCTCATCGGTCATTTTTAATATGTAATATGTATTATTAATATGTAAACTTAGTAAAACAATCCCAAATGTATCCATTTATGACCTATATGTTGAATATTAGGACTTTATAAAACGTCAGCATTTTAATTTAGACAAATTGTCTAATTTTTACTATCAATGAATGTAACTAATTATTGAACATAGCTGTTTTTATCATAATACTGTTGGTTCAGGGCTCACGGGAAGCAAAGCTCTTTTTTCATTTATGTTTCCACATGCTTTCCTTCTGTAATTCTTTGCACACAAATACATCTTTCTTATTACTCGAAGAACAATTTTTTCCTATTAGTTTCGCATAGCTTGATTTGTTTGATTCCTGTTTGTTGTTGGCTGATGGTAAAACTGAAAGCTTTCTAATTAATTGAGATGCTTAATAATTGATTGTGAAGCATTGTTATTCATCTAACAGATCACAATAACAAACACGCTGTTTTCTCAGGCAGATGTGTGATAGGACCTGTTATGGCCCCAATGGACTCTATCACACATTTCAAAGAATCTGTTTCCATGGCACTGCACTCATGGTGATGTTTTTTACTCAGAACCCATGAGAGACAAATGTCAGATGTGAATATATACATATATATATATATACACTCACCTAAAGGATTATTAGGAACACCATACTAATACTGTGTTTGACCCCCTTTCACCTTCAGAACTGCCTTAATTCTACGTGGCATTGATTCAACAAGGTGCTGAAAGCATTCTTTAGAAATGTTGGCCCATATTGATAGGATAGCATCTTGCAGTTGATGGAGATTTGTGGGATGCACATCCAGGGCACGAAGCTCCTGTTCCATCACATCCCAAAGATGCTCTATTGGGTTGAGATCTGGTGACCGTGGGGGCCATTTTAGTACAGTGAACTCATTGTCATGTTCAAGAAACCAATTTGAAATGATTCGAGCTTTGTGACATGGTGCATTATCCTGCTGGAAGTAGCCATCAGAGGATGGGTACATGGTGGCCATAAAGGGATGGACATGGTCAGAAACAATGCTCAGGTAGGCCGTGGCATTTAAACGATGCCCAATTGGCACTAAGGGGCCTAAAGTGTGCCAAGAAAACATCCCCCACACCATTACACCACCACCACCAGCCTGCACAGTGGTAACAAGGCATGATGGATCCATGTTCTCATTCTGTTTACGCCAAATTCTGACTCTACCATCTGAATGTCTCAACAGAAATCGAGACTCATCAGACCAGGCAACATTTTTCCAGTCTTCAACTGTCCAATTTTGGTGAGCTCTTGCAAATTGTAGCCTCTTTTTCCTATTTGTAGTGGAGATGAGTGGTACCCGGTGGGGTCTTCTGCTCTTGTAGCCCATCCGCCTCAAGGTTGTGCGTGTTGTGGCTTCACAAATGCTTTGCTGCATACCTCGGTTGTAACGAGTGGTTATTTCAGGCAAAATTGCTCTTCTATCAGCTTGAATCAGTCGGCCCATTCACCTCTGACCTCTAGCATCAACAAGGCATTTTCGTCCACAGGACTGCCACATACTGGATGTTTTTCCCTTATCACACCATTCTTTGTAAACCCTAGAAATGGTTGTGCGTGAAAATCCCAGTAACTGAGCAGATTGTGAAATACTCAGACCGGCCCGTCTGGCACCAACAACCATGCCACGCTCAAAATTGCTTAAATCACCTTTCTTTCCCATTCTGACATTCAGTTTGGAGTTCAGGAGATTGTCTTGACCAGGACCACACCCCTAAATGCATTGAAGCAACTGCCATGTGATTGGTTGATTAGATAATTGCATTAATGAGAAATTGAACAGGTGTTCCTAATAATCCTTTAGGTGAGTGTATATATATATAAAACGCTTTTGCCAGGGAAATGTATAAAATCCAAAAGTTGCTGAATAGCTGCTATATTGACCGCTGTGTTGGGAGCATGCAGATTGTTTGATTTGACATATTCCATTAACCAGTAACAAAAATGTTCTATGGTTCTACTAAAACTCTGCTCTTTTCTGAGGAGATACGAGGAAGAGGAGACAGAGGGATGGAGGTTAAGCGGCTAAAGATGAGGTCACATACATCTGATAGCAGCTCTTGGAGGTGTTCAGATTACATCAGCTGAAAAGACTGTCCACAGACAGGTTCTTATCTGGCTTTGAGTTTCTAATGTGTGTAGTAGACCATTTGGAGGGTAATATCTGTTATGAGTTTTATTGCCATAGCCGGTTAGATATTCCTCAGTGTGTGAGTGACTCTGAGAAAGAGACAAGCCAACTGAGATCAGAAACATTTCCTTATTTTGAGTTTACTAGTATTATGAGAGCGTTGAGACACTTCATATGGCATTTGGCCTCACTGTAATTCATTGTGCTTCATTCTACCACAGTCTACCTTATTTGGCCTCGTTTTTCTTCATTCCATCTTATTCTGCTTCATTCTGCCTTGTTTTTCTCATTCTACATCAGTCTACCTTATTGCATCTGCACCATTCTGCCTTATCCTTCTGTTTTGTTTTTCCTAATTCTTCCTCTTTCTACCTCAATCTGCCCCTTTTTACCTAATTCTACTTCAGTCTGTTTTATTTTGCTTTATTGAACCTTATTCTGCCTCAGTCTACCTCATTCTCATTATACCTGGGTCTAGCTTATTAAACATTAGTTTACCCTTTCTGCCTCATTATACCTCAATCTACCTCATTCTATATTAAATTACCCCATAATGTCTCATTATACCTTAATCTACCTCATTCAACATTAGTTTACCCATTCTGCCTAATTATATGTGGGTCTACCTCATTCAACAATAGTTTACCCCATTCTGCCTCATTATACCTCAATCTACCTCATGCTACATTAGTTTACCCATTCTGCCTCATTATACCTCAATCTACATATTTCTATTACAGTTTACCCCCTTCTGCCTCATTATAACTGGGTCTACCTAATTCTACATTAGTTTACCCCATTCTGCCTCATTATACCTCAATCTACCTAATTCTACATTAGTTTACACCATTCTGCCTCATTATACCTCATTCTACAATAATTAAACCACTCTGCCTCATTATACCTCAGTCTACTTCACTATACCTCAGTCTACCTCATTCTGCATCATTATTCCGGAAACAAACTCTTTCTACATTAGTTTACCCCTTCTGCCTCATCATAGCTCAGTCCACCTCATTTTACATTAATTTAGCTCATTCTGCCTCATTATACCTCAGTCTTGCTCATACTACACCTAATTTACCTAAATTTCCCTCAATATACTTCAGTCTTGCTCATTCTACATTTGTTTAACCCATTATGCCTCATTATACCTCAGTCTACCTCATTCTACATTAGTGTGTCAGGGCGGAGGGCCTTATCAGGGCAGATAGAGAACGTTTAAGGGCAGCTGTCCGTCCTAAGTGTGCGTTTGTGTCTTTTCGTTTATTTCTTCATTAAACTATTATTTACATTGTCAAGCCGGTTCTTGCCTCCTCCTTTCCCTTGTAAACTTTACAATTAGTTTAATTCATTCTGCCTCATTACACCTCAGTCTACATTAATTTACCCCATTCTACCTCGCTATACCTCAGTGTCCCTCATTCTACATTAGTTTATCTCATTTTATCTCATTATACCTCACTCCTCTTTCTACATTAATATACCCCATTCTCTCTCATTATCTGAGTCTTGCTCATTCTACATTAGTTTTCCTATATTCTGAATTATTCCATCTCAGTCTACCTCATTCTACATAAGTTTACACAATTCTAGACCATTCTGCCTTATTATACCTCAGTCTACCTCATTCTACATTAGTTTATCCCATTTTGCCTCATTAAACCTCTATCTCTACACCATTCTACATTAGTTTACCTCATTCTGCCTTAATACACCTTATTCATTCTTTCTCACTCTATCACATTCTACTTGACTTTGTCTCATTTTACCACAGTCACTCTCACTCTGTCTCACTTTATATACCTCATTTTGCATTTTCATCTGCACACACACACACACAGGTATCTTTGCGCTCTCTCTCTCTCTTGAGCTAGAGAGAATGATCTATGTTTTGGACTACACTCCTTATTTTAAGGCAGCATTTCTACTGCTGTTATTCAGAGCCACACACACACTACCCTGCTGGACACTCTTTCTGTTCACCATAAATAATGAGTCTAAGGCAAAACACTATAACACATTCTGCAGTCATAAGTTATGATGATTCACCCAGGTCTGTGTGTATGTGTGTCTGAATGACAGTTAAACCAGTAGTTAAGTTACATGCCCATAACCAGGTGAGTGTTTAGAGGACACAGTCAGACTCATGAATATATATGAAAAGATATTTCAGAAAACTTTCTGTTTGCCGGAATCTGAATCGATAATATTTTCCCCATCTTTAAGAAATGCATTCAAAGCCCAGTTCCCAAGGGTGAATCCAAAACAAAACCATGCAAATGTGCTACCCGTGAAAAGAGAGCCACATAAAAGAAAAGATTGAAGCAAGATTGTTCTGTGCTTTGATCAGTTGGCCAAGAGCACAAAGCCATTTACCTTTTGCAATTGTGCTCCGGATTTAGTATAGGTTTAATCTTGGAACCGTTTTTCATGCGGAAGAAAGCAATGAAAATATTCAGAAATCCTTTGAAACTGTAGAGAGTACACACCGGAGAGTTACCAGTCTAGGACACCTTTCAGTGATGACCAATGCAAACAATTACAGTGCACACATGTTTTTGCGAGGTGACGACTCATTGTGTAGGGATCTGCCTGTAAATGGTATGTCATTTTGCAGGAATGGAGGACAATTTAGGGCCCCTCAGAGCTGACGCATGAAATAGCCCTTCTTTCTGAAGCCTTCTTTCACTTTATCTCTGAAAGCTCAGTGGTTTTGAAGTGCAGTACAATAGAAGTGAAACTTCAGCGGAAATTGCTTCAAAAATTCGCTTTAGAGCAGTGTGATGCTCAAGTATTCCTGCATGTGTCTCGTATTTATGTGGGCTGTTGAAAGAAATCTCTGCACAGCTAATTGGTGTCACTTTATGAGATGAATTGTGAAACGTGATCAAAACAGTAAAGGTGTGAAGACTTCACTGCCTGCATAAATCTCACAAACAAACATCAAAATGCTGTCAGAATGCATATCATGTCGGCGGAAATTTTGTTTCATTAGATGGTAATGTGCATGTGTTGTACAGGAAGATAGGATGTGCATTTTTCAGCTTTGTGTCTGTTAATGAGGGTGCAGAGTTACAGATCACACACTGGACATCACAACACTGATTGTAAATGAGATGGCAGGTGGAGTTCAGGGCACCCACTTTTTTTTTTTTAAGATTTCATCTTTATTATTCAACAATTATTCATTCAGTAAATTAAATTTCGCTTTGCAAATTCGCCTCTAAATTTTCAATGGTTAAACCTCAATGGTTGGAAATTCAACCTTGTATATCCTGCCATTGCTGGGAAAGCAGCAGAATGCTGATGCACAATCTTTACTCTCTGCTACTAGGCTTCACCACTAGGTGGTGCAATCAGGTGTTGATAAAGACCAAGAGCAACATGGAGAGGTCCTTACCAAGTAAACCTTTATTGCAATCTGTGTGTCATCACATTAGGCTCTGATTAGTGTGGTTACCGAAGTTCCACTTGCATTGCTGTTAACGGACAGTAATCAGTTTTACTGTAAGATGGGTTTTCACTACAGTGGTTCAGCTGTTGGAATGTCAAAGTGACTGAAGAAATGTTAACAGCAAGATGGTATAAAAATAATAAATATTATATATTTTTATACAGTATATATATGTGAATAATGGGTTGAATTCCGAATGTCTGCTTGACTACGGTGTGCATCTGGATGTTTGCCCTACACCCATGCAACAAACCTGAAACTCAAACCCCATAATTCTGAACCCAAACCCTTAACCCAGACCTTAAACCCAAAACCAACCTCCGAAATCTAAACCAAACACTAAATTCTTCACCCAAACCCTGAACTATCAACCCAAAATACAGACTTTAAACTCAATACCTAAACTTATCATCTTCATGTTTGAAATTCGCTTGTGTGATGGTTTGGCCTTTATTTTTAAATGTAAAGTTATTTTTACTCAAATAGAGTTCATTCTAACGGTGCACTCTGCTGAGCTCTTAATTCCTGGTGAAATTCCAGTATTTCAGCATTTTTTTTATTTATTTCCCCATGTTAATTAGACAGAAATAGATGTTGGTGTTTCCTTCAGGCCATGTTAATGAGATAGAGAAGAGCGGGTATCTAAGCCGCAATGATAGAAGACCATGTGATGTGTTGAGTTCAAAGAAAGTGGCTGGAATGTTCTAGATTTTTAACTTAGCACCCAGATGTGGCTTCTGTGCTAAAAGTAAGAAATCTTCATTAAGACCCAACAGGATGCCTATCATAACTTTCTTATACTGTCCAGATGTTCTTCGAAAAGAGATCGTCCATTCATCCACATGAGTAAAAGATGCCCACTGCTATCAGGGTCAACATTTGCATTTCCATAGATTATATTTTTTCGAGTTCACACATAAAGCGATTTTGTTGCTGGATGTCGCCAAGTGGTTTTATCATTGGTAGTGGTGGCCATTCCCTCCACAGGATGCCCAAGCATTATTGGTGGGCTGTACAACGGACCATCATTTTTGAAAAACTGTTCACAAATGAAATGTATTTTCAGTACAAATAAGATGTCAGTCCATTTTGAAAACAAAACAGTTTTCTTGACGATACTTTTTTTATTTTTTTATTTTGCATATTAATTACAGCAGTGCATAACTCATGGCATCATGAACAAGACAAAGAATTATCAATACATTAATCCTAAAATGTACTTTAAGTTACTTTGGTTTGGATAAAACAGTCAGCAGACTGCATAAGAAATATCAGATGCTTCCACTATATAGGAAGAGTTCTACAGTGGATATTTGAAGTCTCTCTATAAGGGATGTGTGCCTCTCTTTTATCTTCCAGTTAAAGTCCTTCTTTCTTTCTGTCTCTCTCTTTTTCTCTCCTATCTGGGTGCGTTTGGTGTCATAGCGTGCCGTTCAGCCTTACACTCAAATTCCCTCAAGCTCTCAAATCACACTCCTAAAATATAGACACCATCAACAGCACACATCACGGCATACTGCAAGAGAGACAGAGAGAGAGAGAGAGAGAGAGAGAGAGAGAGAGAGAGAGAGAGAGCAAGAAACAGCAGTAATGGTGATAGAGCGATACAATTTTTATTTTTTTCCTCTGCACCTTTAATGTAAATTGAGTTCTGTCACCATTTTTACTATATTTTTCTTGAAGCTACTATTTTAGCTACTGATATTTAAAGAAGCAAAACTTTATTCTCATTGCAACACATTGCACAGAAGAGGAAGCTGGATAATGGTAGAATACTTTAACAGCAGAATTATTAGTCATTTTATAGACTTTTTTCACAGTAATGACAACAAATTCCAACTTAATACATTTTCTAAAAAGCACATGGAATTATTGAATATCTAGACCAATAGAGGAGCACCATGAGATGAGATAGGATGAATGGATAATAAGTGAGCAGATGGACTGATGAAAATATGTTGGTGGATGTATGGATAGATGGATGATTAATAAGTGATTGGATGGATGAATGGATGATTGATGGATGAATGAATGGACAGATGGATGATCAATAAGTGGGCAGATATATGGATGGATGAATGGGTAGATAATAAGTGGTTGGATGGATGGATAGATGGATAATGAATAAGTGGGCAGATGGATGATGGATGGATGAGTAGATGGATAATAAGTGGGTTGATGGATGGATGATAATTAATGGGAGAGTGGATGGATGGATGAATAATGAATAAGTGGTTGGATGGATGAGGGATCAAGTCAAGTCAAGTCAAGTCAAGTCAAGTGGTTTTTATTGTCGTTTCAACCATATACAGTTAGTACAGTACACAGCAAAACGAGACAACGTTCCTCCAGGACCATGGTGCTACATAAAAACAACAAAGGACCAACATAGGACCACATGAGACTACACAACGAAATAAAATACCTATATAAACTACCTATATAAAGTGCACGTGCAAACATGTGCAAAAAGTACGGGACAGTACAACAAATTACTGACAATGAACAGGACAATAGACAGTGCAGCGCCGACCAGTACTCAGTAGTGCAAAAAGATGACAGTTTCTAAAATGTAAACATAACATACTATGAGATAATGTTCTATGCACATAGCAGTTATTGAGGTAGCAGACGGTTATAAAGTGACAGTTATTAAAGTGCAACTCAGGACACGTGTGTGTCAAACCAGTCTCTGAGTATTGAGAAGTCTGATGGCTTGGGGAAGAAGCTGTTACACAGTCTGGCCGTGAGGGCCCGAATGCTTCGGTACCTCTTGCCAGACGGGAGGAGGGTAAAGAGTTTGTGTGAGGGGTGTGTGGGGTCGTCCACAATGCTGGTTGCTTTATGGATACAGTGTTTTTTGTAAATGTCTTTGATGGAGGGAAGAGAGACCCCAATGATCTTCTCAGCTGTCCTCACTATCCTCTGCAGGGCTTTGTGGTCCGAAGCGGTGCAAGTCCCAAACCAGGCAGTGATGCAGCTGCTCAGGATGCTCTCAATAGTCCCTCTATAGAATGTAGTGAGGATGGGGGTTGGGAGATGTGCTTTCCTCAGCCTTCGAAGAAAGTAGAGACGCTGCTGGGCTTTCTTGGTGATAGAGCTGGTGTTGAGGGACCAGGTGAGGTTCTCCGCCAGGTGAACACCAAGAAATTTGGTGCTCTTGACGATCTCCACAGAGGAGCCGTCGATGTTCAGCGGAGTGTGTTCACCTTGTGCTCTCCTAAAGTCAACAACCATCTCTTTTGTTTTGTCGACATTCAGGGACAGGTTGTTGGCTCTACACCAGTTCGATCAGCCGCTGCACCTCCTCTCTGTATGCTGACTCGTTGTTCTTGCTGATGAGACCCACCACGGTCGTGTCATCGGCGAACTTGATGATGTGATTCGAGCTGTGCATTGCTGCACAGTCGTGAGTCAGCAGAGTGAACAGCAGTGGACTGAGCACACAGCCCTGGGGGCCCCAGTGCTCAGTGTGGTGGTGGTGGAGATGCTGTTCCCGATCCGGACTGACTGAGGTCTCCCAGTCAGGAAGTCCAGGATCCAGTTGCAGAGGGAGGTGTCCAGGCCCAGCAGGTTCAGCTTTCCAATCAGGTGCTGGGGAATGATTGTGTTGAATGCTGAGCTGAAATCTATGAACAGCATTCGAACGTATGAGTCCTTATTGTCTAGGTGGGTGAGGGCCAGATGGAGGGTTGTGGTGATGGCATCGTCCGTTGAACGGTTTGAACGATCACGCAAACTGCAGTGGGTCTAGTGAGGGGGCAGCTGGGTCTTAATCTGCCTCATGACGAGCCTCTCGAAGCACTTCATGATGATGGGTGTAAGTGCGACGGGACGGTAGTCGTTGAGGCAGGACACTGAAGACTTCTTTGGCATGGGGATGATGGTGGTGGCCTTGAAGCACGTTGGAACAACGGCGCTGCTCAGAGAGATGTTGAAGATGTCGGTAAGAACATCTGCTAGCTGGTCTGCACATCCTCTGAGCACTCTGCCAGGAATGTTGTCTGGTCCAGCAGCCTTCCGTGGGTTGACTCTACGTAGAGTTTTCCTCACATCTGCCGTGGTAAGACAGAGCACCTGGTCGTTGGGAGGAGGGGTGGACTTCCTCGCCATCACGTCGTTCTGCACTTCAAACCGAGCGTAGAAGTCGTTCAGCGCATCTGGAAGGGAGGCATCTTTGTCACAGGCAACTGATGTTGTCCTGTAGTTGGTGATGGCCTGGATGCCCTGCCACATGCGCGCGTGTCACCGCTGTCCTGGAAGTGACTGTGGATTCTCTGGGCGTGTCGCGCTTTGCCTCTCTGATTGCCCGTGACAGTTTGGCCCTAGCTGTTCTTAGGGCTGCCTTATCGCCTGCTCTGAAGGCGGAGTCTCGGACCTCAGCAGCGTCGCACCTCCGCAGTCATCCACGGCTTCTGGTTGGGCGTGTGGTGATGGTCTTGAGAAAGTGACATCATCAATGCACTTGCTGATGTAGCTGGTCACTGATGCTGTGTATTCCTCCAAGTTGGTAGAATCGCCATATGTTGCAGCCTCCCTGAACATGTGCCAGTCAGTACACTCAAAACAGTCCTGAAGAGCAGAGATGGCTCCTGCTGGCCAGGTTTTCACCTGCTTCTGAAGCGGTTTTGTGCGTCTGACGAGCGGTCTGTATGCTGGAATTAACATAACAGAGATGTGGTCTGAGTAGCCGAGGTGGGGGCGGGGCTTCGCCCGGTACGCGCCTGGGATATTTGTGTAAACAAGATCAAGCGCGTTCGCCCCTCTCGTTGCAAAGTCCACATACTGATGGAATTTGCATGGTTGAAATCTCCGGCGACAATAAACAGTCCGTCGGGGTGAGCGTTCTGCAGTTCGCTCATAGCCCCATACAGTTCACAGAGAGCTTCCTTAGCGTTAGCGCTGGGGAATGTAAACTCGGTTATGCAAACAGTGGTGAATTCCCGTGGTAGATAAAAGGTCTGCATCTAACAGTCACAAGCTCCAACAGCGATGAACAGTAACTAGAGACTAACATAGAGTTCTTGCACCATTCCGTGTTGATGTAAACACACAAGCCACCACCGCGAGTCTTACCGCGAGAGAGCTGTATTTCTGTCGGCACGAAGCGAGGCAAGCCCGTCTAGCTGAATGGTGGCATCCGGAACTCTGTCGCTGAGCCACGTCTCCGTGAAAACAAAGACGCAGCAGTCTCTAAACTCACGCTGCGTAGCCTGCTGGAGTCGGATATAGTCCAGTTTATTGTCCAGGGAGCAAACATTTGAGAGCAGGATAGGCGGGAGAGCCGGCCGGCTAGGGTTTGTTTTAGCCTAGCATGAACCCCGCCCTCTTTCGCGCTTCCGCTTTCTGCACACCGCTTACGACGTCCTCTCCCCGGCCACCGGCATCAGGCGACGCCGAGGGCTGGAGGCCTGGTCTCCGCAGCAAGCCGAGTACGCGTAGCGCCTCCTGCAGGTCATCATGCAGCTTGGTTTTTGCATGATTCTTATATTTGAGTAGTGTCTGGCGATGGTAGACACGAACACTGGTTGCTCCGATGTCCATGTGTTGCAAAAGTCGGGCTTTTTTAACAAAAATAGCACCGTTGTGGATCCGGAGTGGCCGCTGCGTGCTAGCGCGCCGCCAAGATGGCGATTGATATATTCATATCAATGAATATATGGATAATAAGTAGGCCAAAGGGATGGATGGATGATAATAAGTGGATGGATGGATGGCTGAATAGATGATTAATAAGTGGGTGGATGAATGTATGAATGGATGGATAATTAATCAGTGGGCAGTTGGATGGATGGAGGATTAATAAGTGGGCAGATGGTAGGATGAATGGATGGATAATGAATAAGAGGGTGGATGGGTGATGGATGGATAAATAGATGATTGACAGCATGCTCAGTTGTTGATGATGAACACACAGTACATTATTATAATGTTCGAATGCAAAAGGTCAACCTTTTTTTAACCACAGTGGTGCTCCGTTCCTAGAAATCACCATTTGGCCATTCATTTCCATGTGTGAAACTCCCAGAATCCTCGGCTGCTTTGTGCCCCCTTAGTGACAGCCATGTAAATGAGAACAGACTGTGTGTGACGGTGGAGAAGAGACGTTGTGCTTGGCCTGTCAATCGCACGCAAACAAAACATGCTGGGGGAATCGCGGCGAATGCGAGTGTTTTGATGTTCACCTTGTGATGTCGATTTACCCATCAAAACTTCTCTATGGCAGACTCGGGACAGAGTTGATGGGGTGAATGTTTAAACATTTATCTCTCAGTGCTGTCAGACCACTGATTCTTCGGTCAACAGGCCCAGACCTTTCCACCAACAGTGATTGATGGACTAATACTTCTACCTTCTATTTTCAATTTATAATTTCTATCTATCTATCTATCTATCTATCTATCTATCTATCTATCTATCTATCTATCTGTCTGTCTGTCTGTCTGTCTGTCTGTCTGTCTGTCTGTCTGTCTGTCTGTCTGTCTGTCGTCCGTCCGTCCATCTATCTTAATCTGAAGCAAGATGGTCCTTGTTACTTACCTAAGCAAATACATTTGCCCTTTAAGGGACCCATGTGTACAATTAATGTAACCATTAGCATTTTAATGGCCAATTCAAATGTTGCAGTTGGTTAAGCGGAAAGCCAAGGAAAACAGCAATTATCCATGCGACCTAGTGTCTAAGCCTCTGGACAAGGAGAAATAAAACTGCTCTACTCTGTTGCAGATATAAACACTTGACTCTGTGGAGAATATAATCCCATTGATTGACAGTTTCATTACCAGATTACTTGGATCTCAGTTGTCTTTTGACTTTGAAAGTAAATACACAAATGGATTGAAGACTTGAGCCTTCAACAGACAGCTTTTCTCTTTATGGGATTACTCTTAATTTCATCCATCCAGTGGATCTTTTTCTAGAGATATTTATGACTGATCTGAAATTTAAACATGTAGCCTTCGTATGGCCAGATAAAAAGATTGTTAAAGGGATAGTTCACTCAAACTATTCGATGACACTGAATGGTTTAAGGAAGTATATTTATAGTGGACATTTTTAAAGTCATTAAAATTTTGCTAAACATGAAGGCTACGATTGCATTTCTAAGCACTTGGCACAGCAAATTTTAAAAAGATTTTCCCTTTTTTTTATCATTTCTGACATCTTTATTTATCATTGACCCCAGGCATTTTCAAATCCAAGTAGAATTTTTTTTTTTAGCTTAAGTCTCACGTCAAAGTGTAGGACGATGTTTCTCTGAACAATAAGAAAAAATAAAATGGAAAATTAGATGCGCATCGCAATGAGAATGAAATGTGTGGTGGCAGGAAAAGTCTGTAATATGAAAAAGACCTCTTTTCAAAATGGAATGAAATGTGCATTCATCCATTTTCGACTGCTTATTTTAACCTGTGCATGTGGGTTGCAAGTCTCTCTCTCTTCCTCGCAGATTGAATTGTGAGTAATTAATGCATCTATTGTCTTCCTTGGAGAGACGGGGGAAGGCAGCGGGACGTGAGTGAGATGAAGCTCTCTGACAGGATGTTTATGAAGTGTCAGTTTGTGTTTGGATCATACGAGCTGACAGGGGCAGTGAGGGAGGCGCTCTATCTGTATGGAGTGCGACTCTGTGACCCATTTGCTCTGTTTGAATCGGTTTCGCCGGTTCAGTGGCGTTGTGATAAGGTTCTCTGGACGGCGCGGGCGTTCCATTACACAGATCTGAATCTCGCTCGCTGACATGGCAGAGCATGACTCAGCTGTCAGATTCACGAACACACATGTTCCGCTGGTCATGTGCAGCGTGAGGCCAGTGAACTGAATTAACTGGTGGTGCTTAGTCAGTCTTGAACTTTATTTCAGTCAGGGTCACGTTAGACTTTTGCAGTCAAAAAATTATTCTGGGTTACAATGTATTGTCAGAAAATATTTTGTACTTTTTCTCAGTTTGTAAAAATGAATGAAAAAACGCTTTTGCACTTACAATGGAAGCAGTGCAGGCAATTACAGCTATAAACGGACAGCCTGATCTCATGGAAATTGCGTGACACATATAGTGAAAGTTCAGAGGTGAAATTTCCAATGTGTGGTGCTAAAAACCTTCCTTCCTACCCTAAACCTTAAACCTATCCGATAGTGTCATAAAAGCGTGAGATATAAAATTTGCTTCTATGTTACTTTGCAACTGCACGTGTCGACTCCCATGCTCCTGATGGTTATGTAACACAAACATTAATATGTATTGCCTTACAAGTCATGCACTATAGTAAAAGTGTTTTGATTTCATTAGATAGCATTTTGTGAGGAACAGGGGAAAAAGTATATGTTATGAACCATCTTACTTGTGATTTGTATGAAAATGAATAAAAGTTATTGTTGTTGTAGTGCCTCTAGTGTTTTTCACCAGGAAACTGCCGAGAAACAGGCTACGTACTGTACAAATATTTTTTGTGTGTGTGTGCAAAATATAGGTATAGTATTGTGATTCTATAAGACCAGGTTAAAAATGGAAATGTGAAGCTTGAATTTTTATTAAAGGGCTTTGAGCAGTAAAGTTGTCAAAATCGTCCTTGTGTGATGGTTCTACATTTTTAGTGAAAGAACATCAGGTTATGTTTTTCTGATTTACTCCCTGTGGGCGGAGTTGGCATGCCAGTTGCTCGGCTGCTACAAATGTAAAATTGCATACTTGCAGGGAGGGGGGTTGACAATCCAGTGGCAGAAGTAGGGGGCCACCCCACTCGCAATTGCTGTTTTAGTAATTTTTTTGGAAATTTTTTGGCACAATTTAGTTCTTTAGAGGTGAAAACATCTCTGTACAAATGTACAAACTTAACATGTGCCCCCCACAGACTGATCGCTTGCCCCTGCCTGGCCACCCCTTTGAAAAACTCCTGGCTCTGCCCTGAGACAATCCCCAGGTATGATGGCAACACGCAGGGAAAACTATCCATTTAATGCTTTTAAGAGCCCTTCAATCAGTGCTTGAAGTGGAAGAAAAAAAGTGCAGGTACTATTAAACTTGATTTACTCTGAGACTGTTTATTTAAAAATATGTAAATAATCTTGGGGATTAACTTATAAACACAACTGGGGACAAACTTTTTTTATCTGTGTTTATCTTAAATAACACTTTTATGGTAACTATCATGTTAACATGTAAATACAAAACGGTTAATAATGTGTTTATTTACATTAAAATAGTATTTAATTATGTTAAAAGAGGTATTTAAATAACATTTTCAGTGTCTGGCAGTAAATTCCTTCTTAAGATCTGTCTGAAGAACAAATATGACCTTACATCCTCAACTAACAAATAGGTTTTTATTAGCTTAACTTTGAAAATAAAAACATACAAAGTAGGGTTATCGTTTATGATATCTAAGAAAGAATATTTAGATCTGCTAAAGTCTGCATCTTTGTCAATATCAACACACATAACAGAACAATGGCAATCTAATGTTGAACTGTCTTTTTACACACAATAAATGTAGCCTAAAACTTAAAAAAACCATTATGCTTTTCCTTTTGATTTAGATTTTTTATAATCCTCCCATTCAATGAGGGCAACATTTGCCTTCCTTATCCTGCACAAGGGGCGGACAGGCCATAGGGAGTACTGGGACGTTTTGGCCATAAACACCCCAAGTTTTTTGGCATATGAGCTGACCTCACTTCTGTTATAGCTTTTCTTTCAAGTCATTTTGTAGTTTTGACTGCACCAAGCAGCTAAGCAATTTGCATAAATACATTTGAGTGAATAGGACTGAGAGCCACTGACTGAGAGCCTTTAATTAGAAACGGCCCCTTTTTCCAGAACACCGCTCTCCGAAGATAGCTTTGAGACCGTCACCGAACAGTGCGTCTTCTCATGGTTGTTAAACACAACAGTAGCAAAATAGCATCCTCAGTTTAAACGGTTATGAATATGACATTAAACCTTAATGATCTTAATGAACTACTACACTATGAGAATGCGCAAAATGATTGACAGGCTGTAAGCTCATCAAAGTCTTCTGATTGGCTGATCAAACAAGCCAGATACTTGTGCAGATAATAGAAACTAAAAACGGTGAACAAACTGATTTGATGATGTTCAGGATTGAGAATGATGTAGAACCAAACACTGTCAGGATATATGCATAGGCAATTTCAATGACAATTCACATAATCTTTTTACAGCACTGCAGAAATGAATGCAGAAGAAGCACATTTTCCTATGTATTTTCTTTGAAGGTTCAGTTTTCATCATCGTTTTGCCAAAAAAAGTTTTGGCATATGAGCTGACATCACTTCTGTAACTGCTTTTTTTAGAGTCTGTAGTTTTGACCCTGCTAGCTAAGCAATTTGCATACATTTGAGTGAATAAGATGCGATAAAATGTGCTCACCCAAAAGTTGCTGGTTCATGTTTTGGAGAAGATTGAAACTGAATTATGTCCAGACAAGCTTAAACACGTGTGTACCTCTGGAACAGGACCACAGACAGCTTGACGAGCACCGATGCTGTTGCACTCGTTGAGTGTTGTTAAACTCACCGCTGAGTTTTGCTCAGAGAGCGTTTGGATGTTTACCGCGATTTTATCAAAATCCTTTGGAAAGTCAGATAAAAGTGATTGGCGGGCTGCATCAAATAACTGACTTACATAAAATAAAGACATTACATCATATCGATAGACTCTGAGAAGTGGTGGTACGCAAGAAAAACTGCCGGTAGTCTGTAGAGTTAATTATAGAAGTGCAGGTCATGCGTACTGCTGCGTCCCCACGTCAAGCACTGCATTCCATAATAATAATAAAAATATTATGAAACAATTGCAATTTATATGTTGCTTGTAAAAAATATTTTCTAAGAATATAGCTACTTTGTAATAGCCGCTAATGGAGAAACACGCCTTTTGCCCCCATAATGGTGTAGTAACGGCATCTACCAGTAGGGGCTAACTGTGGTAGCTAACTTGCTAAACATTGGCAAAACTTTTCCAAGTTTCTTCCTGGTATCCTTGTACATTGATAGCAAGCGGAAGTAATAAGGATTACTTTTTAGCTGCTCATAAAATGTTGGATATAACTTTGACTGGAAATGACTTTGCATAAACATGATTTGTAAGTGATCTCATCAATCTCATGCTAATATGTGCAATGTTTCAGTGTGTTATGGTAATGTTCTCGAAACTGTTGTTGCATATTTTAAATGTTTATTGCTTGCCTGCTAGGCTTCTATTGTAAGTGCATTACTGTAAGTGCATTTTCTGTTTGTACTAGTCAAAATTATTATCTGTGGTAATTGATGGCTTGCAACAGATAAAACCCTGTTCATATTTAGCTAAGCGACTCGCAGCCACAATGCGACAGGAGACCATTCATTTTCAATGAGAGCGGGCAACTTCTGGCGGCACGAGCGACAGTGACCTTTGGCGACAGAATGTGGGCGTCAAGAGATGCGACAAAGTTGAGAAAAGTTGTACTTTATGCAAATGAAGAGCGATAGCGCGCAGCGACTACCAGTAGGAGTGAAGACGGTGAAGCTCACGTCATCTGTCTACTGTGAGATACTGGAGTCAAGGGCAGACAAGACGGGGAGAAGTAAAAGGTGCTGTAAGAGATTTTAGCTGTTTTGGAACTTCCACTGGACTGAGAGCCGTTAAATTAGACTAGAAATTGTCCAGAACACAGCTCTCCGAAGATAGCTTTGAGACTATGCAGGCCACCTATAACATTAGTGCTACAGCAAGAGATTTGTGTCATCATGCAACAATGTGTACACTGCTGGCTTTAGACATTAAGTTGTAAATAATTAGAAATATTTATTTAAAGGGATAGTTCACCCAAAAATAAAAATTATTTGTACATCTCCATTCGGTGTTGTGACGTAATGAAGCTAGGAAGCAAGTTGCAAGTTGACAATTAGTTTATTGACAGTCAAATTGAGAAGATAGGGGAAAAGTCCGGGGTGATGGTCTAGTGGCGCAGAGTCTCCAATGGTCAGATGATCGTGGTGAGAAGAGTGAAGAGAAGTGTTGAGCAGACACGGCGAATCCGGGTAACAGCAAACAGGACACGAAACAGGGACAACGAGAGAACTGGACTGGAACTCTGAAGAGCTGAACAACACCGGACATCACAAACAACGATCTGACAAGGAGATGAGAGAGTGGTGAGAATTTAAAGGGAATGGGAATGAGTAACAGCTGGTGAGAGGAGTGATTGCGGCAGAGCGCTAATCATGGTACAAACAACACGCCCACACATTCACGCACCCACACAACACACACTAAGAACAAGGCACGAGACAAGGAAGAGACATAGGATTAAATACCGTGACAGTACCCCTCCCCTAGGAACGCCTCCTGGCGTTCCCAGGCTCCCTTACCTGCCGATTGTAGTCATCGATAAGGGAGTGATCCAGAATGTCTCTGGTCGGTACCCAACCTCTCTCCTCCGGACCGTAACCTTCCCAGTCCACCAGGTACTGAAATCCGCGTCCCCTCCGTCTTGAGTCCAGAATACGGTTGACCGAATAAGTAGGTTCCCGTCTACGAGTCGTGGCGGGGGAACCGAACCGGCGGGTTAATCGCGGGAATAAAAGACGGGTTTTATTTTGGATACATGAAATACGGGTGAATTCTCCTGTACGCTGGAGGAAGGTTGAGGCGGACTGCCACCGGACTAACGATCTTGGTGACAGCGAACGGGCCAATAAATTTAGGTGCAAGTTTATTAGATACGGAACGTAGAGGAATGTTCTTAGTAGAAAGCCACACTTTTTGACCAACGGCGTATCACGGGAGGCCTAGACCGGTGGCGATCAGCTTTGGCCTTGGTGCGTGACCCCACTTGGAGTAGAGTCTCCGGGCCCTAGTCCAAGTCGCGGTGACACCTCTGGACCGAAGGCGTGAGCGGAGGGACCGCGACTCGGATTCCAGACTAGGAAAAATAGGTGGCTGGTAACCTACACTACACTCAAACGGAGATAGGCCCGTGGATGATACTGGTAGCGTGTTGTGGGCGTACTCAACAAAAGACAGTTGCTGACTCCATGAGGAAGGATTCTTGGATACCAAACATCGTAACGTTCTCTCCAGATCCTGGTTGGCTCAGCTCAGATTGACCATTGCTCTGGGGATGAAACCCTGAGGACAGACTAACAGTCAGCTCCCAGTAATTTACAAAATTCTCGCCAAAATTTGGACACAAATTGGGGTCCTCTGTCAGAGACCACATCTGTCGGGAGGCCATGTAGCGAAAGGCGTGGTCAATGACAATCACCGCTGTCTCCTTGGCAGAGGGTAATTTGGGCAAGGGAATGAAGTGGGCGCAGCCGAGAACCGGTCCACCACGGTTAAAACTACCGTGTGTCCCTGTGAGGGTGGGAGGGCGGTGATAAAATCTAGAGCGATATGGGACCAGGGTCTCGATGGCACCGGCAGCGGTTGAAGTAACCCGTCTGGGGGTCGATTGGAACTCTTACCAGTGGCGCAGACTGAGCAAGCCAAAACAAAACTGTGAACGTCACGAACCATCAAAGGCCACCAGAATCGTTGCTTGACTAAAAACTTAGTTCGATTAACTCCTGGATGACAAGCCACATTAGAACAATGTCCCCACTGAATAGCAGCTGGACCGTAACCCCTCCGGCACAAACAAGCGGTTCGGTGGGCACCGAGCCGAGGCGTTACCCTTCTAAGGCCGTCTTGACCTTCGATTCGATCTCCCATGTGAGTGTAGAGATGAATAGAGTCTCTGGTAAAATGCACTTTCGAGGAGTAGGCGAGCGTTGGAGTGATCAAAAATACGTGATAAAGAATCGGGTTTGATGTTCTTGGAACCGGGCGATGCAGAGAGTAAAATCAAAGCGACCGAAAAAAAGAGCCCACCGAGCCTGCCTGGAGTTTAATCTTTTAGCTGTGCTGAATATATTCCAAATTCTTGTGATCGGTCCAGGCGATAAAAGGTACCCCGAACCCTCCAACCAGTGGCGCCATTCCTCCAAAGCTAACTTGACCGCCAACAACTCTCTGTTACCAATGTCATAATTACGTTCGGCCGAGGACAAGCGATGAGAAAAAAGCGCGCAAGGGTGTATCTTGTCGTCTGAAGGAGAACAGCTGGGATAGCACTGCGCCTACCCCCACCTCTGATGCATCGACCTCCACCACGAACTGACGTGATGGATCAGGGGTTATCAGGATGGGGGCTGAAACAAAGCAACCTTTCAGTTTGGCAAACGCAGCCTCAGCTGCGTCTGACCACCTGAGCGTTGTTCTGGGGAGGTCAGGGCGGTCAGAGGTGTGGCTAGTTGACTGAAATTGCGAATGAAACGCCCGGTAGAAATTGGCGAACCCCAGGAATCTCAGTAGGGCCTTACGAGACTCTGGACTTGGCCAATCTACCACAGCCTTGATCTTCTCAGGATCCATGCGCATTCCCTCAACCGACACGATGTACCCTAAGAAAGGAACAGACTGTGCATGAAAAGCGCATTTCTCCGCCTTGACAAAAGCCCATTCTCTAGCAATCTCTGAAGCACTAGCCGGACGTGCTGCACATGTTCCTGGAGAGAAGAAGAAAAATCAATATGTCATCCAGGTAAACATATATGAACTGATCAACCATGTCTCGCAGCACGTCATTGGCGAGTGCCTGGAAGACAGCTGGGGAGTTGGACAAGCCGAGCGGCATGACCAAGTATTCAAAGTGCCCCTGGGGGTGTTAAAAGCGGTTTTCCATTCATCCCCCTCCCTGATCGCGGACCAAATGATAAGCATTACGTAAATCCAATTTCAGTGAAGATAGATGCTCCCTGCAACCTCTCAAAAGCTGAAGACATCAGCGGTAGAGGATAAGTATTCTTTACCGTGATGTTGTTCAGCCCGGTAATCAATGCAAGGTCGCAGAGATCCATCCTTCTTCCCCACAAAAAGAATCCGCCCCGCTGAAGAGGAAGGGCGGATGAATCCATTAGCTAGAGAATCAGAAATATATTTCTCCATAGCCTCCCTCTCTGGAATCAGAGTGAATATAACTTGCCCTTAGGCGGAGATGTACCTGGCAATAACTCTATGGCACAGTCATAGGGGCGATGTGGAGGAGAGAAGCCGCCCGAGACTTACTGAACACCTCCTTCAGGTCCAGGTACTCCGCGGGCACGTTAGATAAATCCACCGCCTCTTCCTGAAAAACAGGGACAAAAACAGGCGAACAGGCAGAAACAAGACAAGACTTATGACATTGAGTGCTCCACGCTGACACAGACTTAGACTGCCAGTCCACTTTAGGGTTGTGATGGGTGAGCCAGGGATGACCAAGGGCGATGGGGGCAAGAGGAGTGTCCAGTATGTAGAAGGAGATGGTCTCGGTGTGATTGCCTGGCGTGGCGAGAGTGATGTCTTCAGTGGCTAGGGAAATGGTGGGAAGTTTCTGGCCATTGAGGGCGTGAACAGCGATCCGGTGAGTGAGAGACTTGAGGGGACTTGGTGGTTGAGTGCAAAAGTGTAGTCCATGAAATTTCCTTGGCCCCAGAATCCAGAAGTGCTCGACAGTCGTGGCGGTGATTAGACCATTGAAGACTTACGGAAGGAGGGTAGATGTGGATGAGGTCTTCTCGTGGAGATCCCACCCGATAGTAGCCTCATACTTGCTATCAGGTGGATCCTTTTAAAGGACAGTTGTAGGCAAAATGTCCAGCACCACCACAGTACAAACACAGTCCCTGGGATCTCCGCCTTTCCTTCTCCTCCGGGAAAGCGGGCTCGACCCACCTGCATGGGCTCGGGATCACAGATGGGGCTGAGCAGCGTCCCGCCTCCAGAACATTGACCGCCTAATCCTCTCAAGGGGCGGTTGGTTTGTACTACGCTGTTCCATTCTGGATAACCTTGCGTCCACTCTAAGCGCCAAGGCGATCAAATCGTTTAGCTTGGTGGGGAGATCCATGGCGTATATCTCCTTTTGGGCCGATCAGCCAGCCCATGCAGGAACATGTCCCACTGCGCCTCCTCGTTCCATTGGCTCTCCGCCGCTAGCGTCCGAACTTCGATAGAAAAGTCTGATACAGATCTCTCCCCTGGCGCTAAGTCGAGCCAGCACTCTGGCTGCCTCTCTACGGAGACAGCACGGTCGAAAGCTTCGCTTCATCTCCGCGGAGAGTGCTTGAAAAGAGGTGCAGCATTCATCTTGATTCTCCCACACGCCCGTTCCCCAAAGGGCAGCTCTCCCAGAAAGTAGCGTCAGGACAAAAGCGACCTTGGTTCTTTCATCACAGAATGTTCTGGGTTGTAAAGAAAAATGCATTGAGCATCGTGTTAGAAAAGCTCGGCAAAAATTGGGTTCACCTGAATATAGCTCTGGAACCGGTAGGCGGGGCTCCGACTGGGAGGGGGCTGGTGGTGGTTGAGGAATCAGCGGTGCGGGTGGCGCAGTGGGAGCTCGCAGAAGTTGAATTTGCTGGGTGAGTCCGGACACCTGCGCCACTAGAGCCTGGACAGCGCTGAGCCGTGTCATTGAGATTCTTCTCCTGGTTCTCCATACGAAGTCTGCTGTTCATCACGAATTCTTCTAGGCTGTCTGAATTGTTACTCGCTGCTTCCATCTTGTGGTCAGATCGTTCTGTGACGTAATGAAGCTAGGAAGCAAGTTGCAAGTTGACAATTAGTTTATTGACAGTCAAATTGAGAAGATAGGGGAAAAGTCGGGGTGATGGTCTAGTGGCGCAGAGTCTCCAATGGTCAGATGATCGTGGTGAGAAGAGTGAAGAGAAGTGTTGAGCAGACACGGCGAATCCGGGTAACAGCAAACAGGACACTGAAACAGGGACAACGAGAGAACTGGACTGGAACTCTGAAGAGCGAACAACACGGACATCACAAACAACGATCTGACAAGGAGATGAGAGAGTGGTGAGAATTTAAAGGGAATGGGAATGAGTAACAGCTGGTGAGAGGAGTGATTGCGGCAGAGCGCTAATCATGGTACAAACAACACGCCCACACATTCACGCACCCACACAACACACACTAAGAACAAGGCACGAGACAAGGAAGAGACATAGGATTAAATACCGTGACAGGTGTGGAAATTAAACACTTTAGCTTTAACCATTAAATATGTTCTAATTGTGTATGATTTTGTGGACTGAAAATGTACTAGACGCTGTAAAACAAGGCGCTGACATAGTGCTTACGTCGGCCTTGGACTCCTTTAGGGTTAGCTGTTTGAGATGAAAGGCCTCCTTATTTTTCCTGACAAGCCGCTTGTTTTGGTCTAAAACTGCCGATGTCCATTTCTGCAGTCAAATCTACTCTATATACAGCTTGTGAGAGTATATTGTGTTTTCATTCTAGCAGCACAAATGTTGAACTTTCGTGGTAAAGAGGTTGTGAATAATGGAGCGAGATGTTCAGTGAGAGCTGTGATGACTAGTACTTACACAAAGAGAGAGAGAGAAAATACTTAAGAGAAGATGCTTTTTCTGTGAATGCGTAGTCACATTCTGCACAACGTGACTTACCCAAGTAGAACAAAATCTTGGATTAACATCCTTTGTTGTTGCTGGAACAACATCTGTATAAGAGTCGATGATGTGATGTTTATTATAGTTATTCTAAAATAAATAAAAAATACAATTCACACAAAACAATTAAATGAATACACCTCTACTATGATGAGCCTGAGTTCAAAGTCATTTAGAATTTTTTTTTCCGAAGACAATAACAAAATCAATTATAATTAATTAATTAATAATAGTCTCTAAAAACTGTAATTCTTCACATAAAATAAAATTAAATTAAATAAATAAATATGTTGATATTAGTATATTGGAATAACCTTGTGTTAGTACTTCTTATAAAATAAGCAGTGAAATAATTTAGTTTTAAAATATTATTAATATTCACCAAGTCACCTGGTGTACCAACATGCAAACATTTGGTCGAAAAATCAAATCAAAACAGATAGGACCTCTTTAGACCTTCATGACTCTGCTTTTATAAATATATAGGATATTTTGACATGTTGTTTTGGCCAAATGGAACAATCTTAAGAATGCTTCATTATATTTGTAAAAATATTTTTGTGGCGGGGCCTAGTCATGATTATACACACCTGGTCCCTTTCAGGCTAATCAAGCCTCCGAGAGGGATAAAGGCCAACTGCGGAGGATTGTGCGGGAGAGAGAGATAACTTGCGGACACGTGTCTTTTGTTTAAGTTTTATATTAAACTATTATTTATATTGAAAACCAGTTCTTGCCTCCTCCTTTCCATTGACTTCTTTACACTGGTGCCGAAACCTGGGAAGGAGGAGGGATGCCCGTCGCGGAGTACTCGACACTGCTGTCCACCCAGGGGAGCGCTGCTGCCATCCACTGGGGGAGGGAGTAGACCGTCCGTGAGGCGAGTGGGGACTGGATTCCCGACCGCCTGGAGCGATGGAGCCACTGCCAGGGGCGGAGGAGAGCCCTGCCATCCCCCAGAAACACGGAGGGGTCAGAGGAAGACCACCGTCCACGAGGGGAGGAGGGAAGTGTTCCCCAGGGGCCGCTTCCAGGGGCGGAGGAGTGTCCCCCATGAGTCGCCGAGAACGCGGAGGGGCATTCTGACCACCGGGGGTCATGAGTCTGACTCCGACTGTCGTCCGCCTGAGAGGGTGGAGAAGTGATCGAGGACCATACGACGGTGTATCGGAGAAGTGGCGAGTAGGTTTTTTTTTCTCTCTCTCTCTCTCACTGCCGGTTCTCACCTCCTTCTTTACCATTTTTTTTTACCTTGAAAAATGTGTTTGAAAACTTGTTCTATTTAATTAATGACACGTGTATGTGTATTCAAGAAGCAAATAAATTAATATAACTAATACTGTTTACTTGATGATTACACAACATGACATTTTTAAAGTGAACAGCATTTTTTTGTTTTTTTTTACAAAATGTAAAAAATGTTTTTTTAATCTATGAAATTTGGCACGTTTTTTAAACTAGATGTTGTAAAAGATAGTTAGTACCAGTTTTAGGTAAATTACTTAATAAAGGTAATCCACTACAAATTACCAACTACTTCTCTAAAATTATAATCAGATTACTTTACTGATTACTATAAGTAAATAAATGACAAATCATTTGAAACCTTTGTAGTGTTGAATGCTATTTAGAGCGTGCCGCTCAATGTTCAGCGACTTCAGAAGCTGAAGCAGGTGTTTAATCCTGTCAGAAATGTTCTTTTGGCGGGTTACAGTAAAACGTCAAACTATAATGTGAGCCTCAGCTGTTGAGTTCAATGACAGCACTCAAATCCCTGACACTGCAGGTTTCCCGCCTTATAACCTTATCATTCAAGTGCCTTGCGCTTTCATGTGAGGCCCATGGGTCAGTAAGTAAGTGCTTTTTACTGGACAAAGCTCACTGAAAATGAGGGAAAAATAGAGACAAAGCCACAGGCAGTCTCTCTCTTCCACTCCCTCCATTCTTTCATCTTTTTTCTGGTCAGGAAAATGGCTTGATAGCTGACAGTTTAATTGTGGAAATCAGGGTGATGAAATGTGTCGGGCTGCTGTTTTGTCTTCCAGAGAATCATCTGGACTCATTTGGGGAACGGCAGGTCCGATTGTCCTTTAGGGTCCCTTTTACACTGCAGCGAAATCATTCCTGACAGTTATTGGTCTCCGTTCCATAAATGAACGACAGAATATGGCGGCACACGAGAGCCCTGAGTGGCATTCTGTTTATTGCCAGATGATATCTGTGCTTTGAGACAGGATTACAGGCCTACAGTCTCTTCAGAAAAATGACTTCTGTGATGTAGAAGGATCAGTCAGCACTGATGGATTTTGAAAATGTTTCACTACAGTCATATATAATGAGCTCTTGTGGTAACACTTTCTATAAGGCAGGCATAAGTTATGAGAGTGTGGCAAAATTTTTTGCAAAATTATACTAGAGTTATTAGATGTATCACAGCAGTTTCGATGTTAAATATCCACAGGGTGGCGCTAAATGCGATTTTTTGTTTATGTTAACGTTCTATTGAGTTTATATCAACAAAACTCCCTATCCTAAACCTTAAACCTGTATATATACATATATATATATATATGTATATATATATATATAGTGTCATAAATAGGAAACGTGACATGAAAAAATGCAATTGCTGAAGCAACTACATAATTTTGTTGGGCTTCTATGACACTTTCGGCTCACATGTCGACTCGCATGCTCTTTAGGACTCGTACCCCAGTTCTTTGCATCTCAAGTGCAACACTTTATCAGTTGAGCTAATGTGCAATTTGATTGTAATACATTAAATACATACATTAAAATGTATCGCCTTACAACTCAAGCGGTATATTAAAAGTGTTTAGATGTCATAAGATAGTATTATGTGAAAAACAGGGCGAAAAGAACATGTTTATGAACTGATAATCTGCCATTTTACTTGTGATTTGTGTGAAAAAAGTTTTTTTCCATTTTCTCCCAATTCCCAATGTGCTTTTAAGTCCTCGTGGTCACATAGTGACTCATCTTAATCGGGGTGGCAGAGGACGAAGCTGCCTCCGCGTCTGAGACCGTCAAACACCGCATCTTATCATGTGGCTTGTTGAGCTCGTTGCCATTTAGACATAGCCGTGTGGAGGCTTCACGCCATCCACCGTGGCATCCTCGCTCAACTCACCACACACCCCATCGAGAGCGAGAACAACATTATAGCAATCACAAAGAGGTTACCCCATGTGACTCTACCATCCCTAGCAACCGGGCCAATTTGGTTGCTTAGGAAACCTGGCTGGTGTCACTCAGCACGCCCTGAGATTCGAACTAGCGAATTCCAGGTTTGGTAGCCAGTGTTATGTATAATGAGCCGCATAAAAATAATTTAGCAAAAATGTAAGTATAGTAACGTGATTCTATGAGACCACGTAGCAAAAGGACATTTTAGACATGTTCAAGATGCTCTTTTTCATACATTGTAAGTGGATGTGGTCTGTGGCTGTCAAATTCCAAAATGCACCATAAAAGCATTAAGTTTAAGTCATTATTCATTGGAATTTTAGCAGGGATAAATGTTAGTCCTGGTCACCATTCACTTTCTGTTTGGAAAAGAGCTTTTGGAAATTAGAAAGTCTAATTCTAAATAACTTTAACTGTGTTAAACTGTTTTTGAAGCTTGAAACCTTGACTTGCATCATAAGGATTGAGAAAAACAAAATAATGCACAAGAAATTACACACTGAATGCCTTTAATGCTTTAGGATAAATCGCATCTAATGTTATGGCAGAAATGATTTGAGAACTGAAACCTTGTGCAGCAGTGGAGCATTTGGGAAATAAACTGACAGTTTAGTACCTGTTCTTCAGGACTTTATCTCCAGTGTCAATTAGAGTATTGTGAATATGTGGTTGTTATCAGGGAGAAACACACATGCAGAATTGGGGGAAATGAAGCACGAAAAAGAGAAATTGAAAATCATGAAGTGAACAGCGATACCAGATAATGTGATGAGACACAAAATTACATTTGGGCTCCTCCAGAAGCTCCAGGGTTAGTTTCTGTTGTTAGTCATTATTTTGCTGTGGGTAATTTGATTCAGAGCAGTTGTCCTGGTGTAGGTGCGGAGATGTTGTCAGGTCAGCTCAATGTTCAGCATTTACACTTAATATCTGAATATGGCTGCTTTTAAATACTCAAAAGTCTAAACTCTGGTTTGTTGGAGCCGTGGTTTAGCAGTTAGCACATGTGCTCCAGACACTCTAAGCTGTGGTGTTTATCTGGGATATGTTGGTTTGAATTCATTTCAGACTTATCAGAAATCAATAAATTGAGACATAGATAAATATTAATGGATATTATTATTATTATTATTATTATTATATTATTCTAAATGTATATATATATATATATATATATATATATATATATATATATATATATATATATATTCTGAGCACCATTCTGAGTAAATTCTAGAGACTGTTGTGTGTGAAAATCCCAGGAGATCAGCAGTTACAGAAATACTCAAACCAGCCCCTCTGGCATCAACAATCATCCATGCGATTATCTTATCAGTCAATTGTGTGGCAGCAGTGCATAAAATCATTCAGATACGGGTCAGGAGCTTCAGTTAATGTTCACATCCACCATCAGAATGGGGAATTTTTTTTTATCTCAGTGATTTAGACCATGGCATGATTTTTGGTGCCAATTGTTGGATTGTTGGTTAGATATTTTATATTTTATACATATTACAAAATATAAAATATGTGTTTTAATATTTATATTATAAATTATACAAAATTATAATCAATAACTGCAATTATCAACCTCTTTGTAATCACATAATAAAGTAACTATTTTCAGTTTAATAACGTCTTGTAATAAAAAAAAACTATATTTTAAATATTTTTTATTTGTTTTTATAAGTTTATTATTTTTGATGACCACATATTTGATTCTTTTATCCATTTTTCCACATGTTCAATAACTGCTCATTTGACTTATGTATTTCTAAAATTACTGTTCAGTGGAACAAACACTTTGCAGCATGAGGATTAAAATATGTTTGAATAATTAATATGTTTAACAGTGATATTCTCTCTTCTACACATTTTAAGTTCTCTGATCAGTTTGAAGCCAAGACAAGGGTATGGTTGACAAGGGTATGGTTGATCTGTCTCTTTTGGTATTTACTATTGCTGATCTTCAAGCGTAGACAGAAGAACAGAAACTAAAGCTATTAAGAAAGTCCAACGGGAGAGAGAGCGTGAATAAAGGTGGAATAAAGGTATTTACTTTAAACTCCACATGACAAAACCCTGCAACTCTTTGTTAGTTCCTTGGGTTCTTCTGTCATCTATTATTTCCTCTTTATGTGTTTTAACATGGCTTTGAAATCATCCCCACAGCACATGCACGCACACTGAGAGGTTTTATATCTGTATGTACATGGCAGACTTAGCAGGGGATCATGGGAAGAGGTAAAGCACCCGTTTACATCCCCTGGAGGTGCATCTGCAGACCAGATAACTGCAGTCAGACGAGCTCATCCCTCATGAGACAGAATCAAACGACTTCAAAGAGCCCAGATGCCAATAACACGGGATGTCCATCATAGACACAGCCCGTCTGTCCCTCGGTATCTGACAGGGGCCACACACACACACACACACACACACACACACACACACACACACACACACACACAGCTCTGACAGGAAAGTTAGTGAAAAAATTAAATTTTTCAACACGGAAGTCCACAAAGATACTTCAGGGAGCCTTTAATATTAATATATATTAATCATGTAAAATGTTATGATAGTTTATACATTTTTTATTAAAATTAAAAACATTCTGTAAAATATATATTTTATGTATATTATGAATTTTAACTAAATCTATTATAGTTATTACATGCCGTTATCTACCACTTTACTGTATATAAAATATTATGTCATTTTATATTTATATTACACAATATAGTATCATTAATAAATGCAATTATCAGTCAGTTTGTAATCAGAATAATAAGTTTCAATTTGATAATTTATTTTTAATCACAATCATTGCTATTGATAAATGAATACATTTCAATATATTTATTTATACTCTTATTGACTGAATATTTTTTTCTCTTAAAATAAGTCTCTTCTGCAAGCCCGTTTGTGCTCGAACAATCAATTGAGACATTCAAATAATAAAAAAAAACATTTCTTAAATGTTTTAAATCAATACAAATATGCAGATTATTTGTATTATGTATTGTCAAATGTATAATACATATTTAAGTTTCATCATATTTCTAAATATTTGAATGTACATTATTAAATATTGATAAGTATAGACTATATAATATTTTATAATATTAAAGGTGTAGTTCACCCAAAAATGAAAATTCTTGTTTATTGTTGTTTAAAAATCTTATGATTTTTTGTGCATATTTTCCCCATATAATTAAAGTGAATGTTGTCTG